>NW_008607155.1:303-796 GCF_000691845.1 Merops nubicus | reverse complement strand
GGGGACAGTCTTTTGAGCAGGGCCTGTCGCAACAAGACAAGGGGGGATAGTTTGAAACTAAATGGAGGAGATTTAGACTAGAGAAGGAAGAAATTGTTGATGCTGAGGGTGTTGAGCCCCTGTCCCAGGCTGCCCAGAGAGGTGGTCGCTGCCCCATCCCTGGAACCATCCCATGGCCGGGGCTCTGAGCACCCTGCTCTAGCTGCAGATGTCCCTGCTGCCTGCAGAAGTTTGGGTCCCTTCCAGCCCAAACTCTTAGGGTTCCACAGCACAGTAGCAGCAAAGGCAGCTCCTGAGCTGAGGGAGTCAAGGGAAGGCCCATGCTGGAGCGAGGCCCCAGGAAAGTCAGCACAACCCTCTTCCTAGAGCCCCAGCCAGCCTCCCTGGGGTCAGGACAGTCCTGCTGCTGGCACCCTGATGGCAAACAGTCCTGAAGGGCTCCTGGGCTGAGACAGTCAGATGCCGACAGGGAGAACAAACATTATTCCCTGGA
>NW_008607155.1:0-278 GCF_000691845.1 Merops nubicus | reverse complement strand
GCTCCGGAACCCGTTTCCCAGGGGCTGCAGCCTGTCTGTCCATCACCATATCCAGGCACTGTCTGCTCATCAGCAGGGCAGCCTTTCAGGGAGCTTAGCCACAGAAACAAACCTATAGCCAGTCACATTTTTTGTGTGAGGAACCATGAGGGTGAAGATGGGGATTAGCGGGAATGAGCACATGCATCTTTTGATGCTTTTGTTCTCCTTCTCAGGCAGCTTCCTGAGCCACTGGGAGGAACATGATGTAAAAGGCATCATGGTCCCCATCAGCCCCG
>NW_008607154.1:0-6247 GCF_000691845.1 Merops nubicus | reverse complement strand
TGGCCCGGGGCAGCGTTCTTCGCGGGGCTGGGCGACGCGGTGCCGGGCGTGTCACCTGCCGGGCCTCTGCAGGGCTGAGAATTTAAAGGACAAACCCAGGCAGCAATGGAAGCGGGACAAACGTTTGCCATGACAACGTTCTCTTCTAGTGACTTTTGCTTCCCCTGTTCCCGTCATGATGAGGCACTGCTCTGTGAAATCACGGGTGCCTCCGTTCCCTCTCCCTTTCTCCGCAGTGAGACTCAGAAAAGCCGTATTCCCCGTCGCCTGAGTGATGACTGAATGTCATGACTGTTTTGGCTGATCGGAACACAGCTTGATTTTAAAGATGCGGTTTAATGTATATGTGTAATTTTGTTTTTGATTAGCTGAAGTATTTAGTCCTAAAACTGTACTTCGTAAAAGGTCAGGTATCTCATGGATTAGTTTACATGAACTGCCTTTGGTAGAAAGCCAGAAAAAGGAACCTTGGTGCACTTCAGTTTGCCTTCCACATTTTATTCATAGCTCATTTGGTTGTGATTTTATTACAGAGTTCCATGTTAAGTCAGTTCTTGAGGCTGGCAAAGTGGTACAGCCCAGTACAAGCAGATCAGTTCCCTCTCAGGTTAAGATTATTTCTTTCAATGAGATGCATTCTGGAAATGTGAATGTTTTTCAGCTGTCTTTGCTACACACAGCTGAAAAATTGAAGTGTAACAGGATCAGTAGGTGGAAAAAAATACATAATGGCCTGGTCTGAGAAAGCCAGGGAGATGAAAGAACCAATTGTTGATCTATGAATGATTGATTCTCCCAACACCAGTGTGGTCCAGCATAGCAGCAGGCAGCTCTCTCCAATGGTACGAATTGCTCTATCTATACCAGCACAGTCTGCAGTAAAGTTTTTTTGGTCAGAGATGTGCAAGATTTGTGCCTTGTTCTTGATGTGTTTTTTTTCTGGATAGGAAGAAGGGCATAGGTGGAAATAGTGCGTGCATGTGCGCTTGTTAAAATACGCATGTAGTGCAGATAAGTTCTTGCATCTCAGTGGTTATTTGAAAAAGAAATAATCTTGTTTTGGTTGGTTGTTTCAGTTTGTTGGATTAAGGCATGTGTGTATTCTCTTTTCTTTAAACTGTGGTATGTTTCAAGCCTAGAAGTGTAACCTGTTGTTAGAACACAGAAAATACCTTTTCTATTACTCATTTTTAAATTTTTTTGGTTTTGATCTGGGACTGTTGTCAGTGCAATGTTGCATTTTCAAACAGGCAAGCTGTCTTTAGTCCTGGAAAAGAGCAAACAATTTTGGGTTTCCTTTTTGTGCCTTACTCTAGTCTTGCCTCTTTATGGGTAGAGCCTGAGAAATAAATTTGCACTGGGGAGGCTGATGGGCAGTAAATGTCTGTACACGCAGAGCAACTGGAGGCACTGGGTAAGACAGCTTTCTGAAGCATGCCTTGTTCAGGTCTGTTACCTTGGCGTCATATTAATGGAAAGCCTTTCGGTTAACGAGGATAGACTGATTGCTAAGTGTAATAAGATGATACTGTGTTTCTGAAACTTTATTTCCTGTTAGACTAGCTATTATGTTTTTGTTGTTAGATTGCTTGAAGTTGGACAGCATACAGACGTTTTACAGATGAGACACTAGTAGGAAAAAAACCTTCACAATAGAGAATTCTAGTGATATTTTTATCAGTTTACAGTGATGTTCTTTACAATGAAAGAACAATAGTCTGGTTATCTGTGCTGTGAAGAGAAAATGCTGGATGTTGATTCCTTAGTGTTTCTACGAGTCATAAAGTATCTCTAAGAGCTTCTTAAATTGGTAGTATTGCCAAATGTACTTTTTTAAAAAAAAAAAAAAAAAAAGAAATGATGACAAAGAAAGTGATGACTGAAAGGAAACTTTTTGACAGTTCAAATTTATATTTCTCACTGTTCTTCAGTTAAGAGCCCTTCCATCCAGCTCAGTATGTGGCAGTGACAGTCAAGCTCTCCAAGCACTAGTTTGCACTTATATATTGTCTTAGATATTTAATAAGGAAATATTTGTGAAATCTACCTTCAAGGTCATGCCTTTGAGTTGTCTCTTATAATTCGAGTACAATGCCCAATCCAGTAGCAGTCTTTCAAAGAATGGCTGGAGGATTTGTGTTGAAGTAGGAATGGACTTTATAGCAGGATTTTACCCCTACATCACTGCTACCTTGTTAGAAAATATCTGTAATTCTGTAATATTTCTTAACTGTTTCTAAAGTGTTATCTGGACAATTATGGTGATTTTCTTTTTCTCACCCCTTTCCCCTCCCCCTCCCCCCAAACGTCTAAGAAGGTAACAGACTTCTATAAAATCCGTGTCAGTGCAAAGTTATCACTCTGAATACTGTGCAGTCACCAGATTTTTTTTTTTTTTTCCTGGTTTGTTTGTTTGTACATACTCATGATAATAAAG
This sequence comes from Merops nubicus, assembly GCF_000691845.1. NCBI lineage: Eukaryota > Metazoa > Chordata > Aves > Coraciiformes > Meropidae > Merops > Merops nubicus. The sequence goes on along the minus strand of NW_008607154.1, from coordinate 3,810 downwards.
AACACCTAGCAGATTTTGACTTCTGTGAATGTACAGAGGTTACCATTTAGTTTTGATGATTGATTATTAAGGGGGAGCTTCAACATTTTTCAGGGCTTCACATTTAAAAATTTTACTTTAAGAAAATTATGTGTGTGGATTCAAGACTTGCATATTCTATCTGTTTGACATCAAAACATTTTTTCTACAGCAGTGTTAATGGCAACAATAAATAAAAATGGTAGAAACCTTAATGTATCAGATTCTGTGCCTCATTTGCATATACAGTTTTTCCTGTGCAACTTATGTAGAGTACCTTGGTGTATGCATTGTTTAAATCCTGGCTAGCTGGACTGACTGTAGTTGAGGCTCCACTTGTTCCTTACATCAGCGGGTCACACAGTCAGACCCACTGTTGTTTTAACTTGTGAAAAAGCAGCTTGTGCTGATGTGCTCCAATGTGATTTCTCTGAAGCGTGATTTCTGTAGTGAGCTTTTCAAGTATGAAGCTGTAGGAGAGGTCAGAAGGGATGTCTTACCGCAGGTAGGATGTTACAAAGCCAAGCTGATAGCCTGGAATGAAATTGGCCAAAAGGTTGTTCTTGAAATTGAGACTAGATGGAGAGTTCCTAGGCTTTTTGAAAGACAGACAGTTCTTAATGATTAGCCACACTTTCCTGTCTCATCCTTACTTCTCTCTCCCTCTTCCACCTCCACCAAAATCAGATTTATTTCCCCCCCCCCCCATTTCTAACCTCCTGCTAATGTCACTAGATCATTTTTCATTGCTAGCTCAGATAATGTCATCCTATGCAACTGTGCATCAGCGATAAACCTCTTCGGCCCTTTTTGTGATGGGCCCATCATGTTAATGTTTTGCTGCATAATGCACAGGCTTCTAAGAATGGACTGCTTTTTAAAAAGTCATTTATTTGTTAATTTACAGATTTTTTTTTTCTCCACTTTCATGACACTGGCTTGTGGGAGTCTGAAATGGGATTAGTTAGTATTTGTGTATCTTTGTCTACTGTGTTTTATAAGAATTATATGATTTTAGCAAAACAAAGGAAAGTTTTAAAAGGTCTATACCTAATGAAATTGTGCTGAAAGGGAACACTGGTGTTTTCAAGGGCTAGGGCGTGATGGATTCCACATTGTGAAGGAAGTAACCTATATGCACAGAAGACAAGGTACGAGCACTTTAGAGGCAAATTAAAGGTCTGCTGTGTTGCACACAGACAGCTACTGCCTTCCTGCTAACACCAGGATGGTAAAAGGATAGCCCTACTTATTAAAAAAAAAAATAAAATCTATTTGGTTTACAGAAAAGTCTCTTTCAAAAATTTTCTTGTTCCCATAGCCAGAATTCCTGCCCAGAGGTGATCTATATGCTTTTCAGTGCCATTATTTGCATTGCCTACCTAAGTGTTTATCAGAGGTCATGTGTCAAGGTACCACTGCAATCTTGTGCATCAAAAAATTAAAAATAGAGCCTGCTGTGGCCTACCTCACCGAACTTGGTCCTGTACTGTGTTCTGCTCCTCATGCATACCTCACAGCTTTCTGTCTTCTGCTGTCAGCTTCATTTGTTATTCTGGGCTGTGCCCTGCTTCTTACCATCATGCTGTACAAAGCCTTCCTAAAACCTCACTTTCACATTGTTCACATCAAACCACTAAATTTGCACCCTTTATGAAGTCAGTATTTTCATATTTAGCTGTAGAAGCTTTCAGATGCACATATGCTAAAATGAACCGTATTTGAACTTACTGCTAGTGAATTTCATTATTAGTGACTTAGTTTTGAAATTGAGTTACACAAGATTAACTATCTTGGCTGGCTAAATTGGTACTTGAAGCAGAATGACAAGGCTTAAAATTACAGGTCTGAGAATGGAAGGACTACTTTATTTGAGGTAGTTGTTTTTTCATTAGACTTAACATGTAATAAGAATATGTATTTAAAAGGAATTAAGGCCTCTGCACTGCCTGGTCGTAGGTGTCTTAATTTTATGTGCTTACTGAAGGCTTTTCAGACCTTCAGGGCATGCTTACTGTATCTTCAGGCCTTGCTCAGGGTCAGTTGGTACAAAAAGCAGTCCTGAAGTTTGTCACCCCCATGATGGGACACCATTTTCCAAACCATGTGCAATGCTGTTTGCTGCGCACATATAGCAACTTACTGATACTGTGAATGCCTTTTTCTAGCTGCTCTCTGTCACGTATCGTGAGGTTGGAAGGGCAGTAAGTGAGCAGTGCCTAGCACTACCTAATACTGTCCTGGGCCTGCCAGCCAGCTGCAGATCAGGCATAGCCTAAATAGCTTCCTGTTTAATATATTTTCAAGAATATGGAATACACTTTACAAACTGAAAATAAAAAGAATGTATGGTCTTTCTCTGAGCTTTCTACGTTGTAATGTATTGGCATTACGTTTGCTTCTTTACTTTTCCTTTGTACTTGGATAACTAGAGCTTTTAAAATCCATTAATTTTCTATGTGCATTCTGACATATGGAGTGATGTTTTTTACTTCATCCTGCAGGGTATTTAATATATGTGCCGTACGTCTCCGAAATGTATGGGAAGAGCTAGTAAATGTTTAATAAACATTTTAAATTTAGTAGTTTGTTGTTTAGATAGAATACTCCCAGCAGGATGCTTAGGTGGTGCCTTCACTGGAGTAGTTAGAGCTTCCTCTGTATCTTCCATAACAGTTTTCTCTCCTTACAGTCCAACTTAAAAAGTAAATATTCCAGAATTGCTGAAGTGGATTTTTGGGATTTTTTTGTTTCCCATGCCGAAGCTTTTTGCAGGAGTTGACTAAAATTCAGAGATGTTTTTACTGAGCTAAACTTAAACTACTTTTTTTTGCTGATTGTGTAGATTATGTCATCATAACCCATCCCCCCAGACAGTTCAGTTTGAGCATCAGCAGCTCTTGATCTTCTTCTGGGAGGACTAGCTTAAATTTGAGCTCTCATTAGCCTGAACTGGATAGAATTTACAAGTAGCAGCAGCACTGTCCTGAAGACTAGTCCTCCTTAGCTGGCACAGAAGCTGGCCAAGGTGCTGTGTTTGACATTAATGGGAAATTACTAGTGAAAGCTTGTTGGAGGATTTGCATGAAATCCTTTTCTTCCCTTTTGTTTTTAGTTCTTCGTTTCCTTTCTCATCATACTTGTAATGTTTCAGGCCTGCAAACTGTAGAGGATTGTTTAGATCAATTATTATGCAACTAAGACAACTTTCTCAGATCATCAAGAATGTACATTTTCCATTAACTGGTGTTATGCTGTATTTCTTCACAAAATCATTTTATTTCTGTTAAGTCTGACTGATGGTGTCACCACTTTACTGAAATACCTTTGCTCTGCCATCATAGATGCAGCTGGCACTGCAGAAGTTGTGCTCTTGTCCTGCAGCTTGTGCTGGTTTGAGCAGCGTGTATCAATAAAAGCAATACTTTTGTCACTGTGAGTGGCACTTTATTACTGTCTTTATTGGTGTAAAAATGTTGCTAAAAAATGTAATACCTGAATATTAAAACAAGTTTATGGAATAAATTTAATTCTAAGATTAGAAGTGAGTTGTTGCCTACCTCTCCTGAGATTTCTCACACTCTTCTCCACTGTAGTTCTTGGAGAGCAAGAGCGTCAGCATTGCTCTCTATGCCATGTCCTTCTTTCCTAGCAAGAAGAGTCAACTACTCTTTCATAATTTTCTTTTAAAAAACAGCCCCACCCAACTTTAGATAAAAAAAATTGTATCTCATGGTTTTTGCTTGCTTTGTTCTTTGCAGAATGATTGTTGTGGTTTGAGGTTTGGAATGG
>NW_008607153.1:240-624 GCF_000691845.1 Merops nubicus | reverse complement strand
CAGGAGCTGTTCCAGGGCTGCCATTCAGGGGAGGAAAAATAAACCGGGCAAACTCAGCCTTTGCAAAGCAAACCCTGGGATCTCTGTCTCCTGCAGGGCAGGCAAAGCTCTGTGGCTTTTCCCACCCCGTGGGACACCCCCTGTCCCCACCTCCCGGTGCTGCTCAGCACTGAGGTCACCAGCTGTCCCTGCTCTCCCTCCTGAACGTCCCCAAGCCGGGAGGTGCCCGGAGAGGTGCCCGTCTGGCCGCTGTGGCGTTTGGGCAGTGCACTCACCGGGGTTGAAGAGGACGGCTCCCTTCAGGTAGGCAAACTCCTTGGGGCTCAGGTCCGGGCTGCGGAAGGTGTTGAGGCAGCACTGCAGCCTCTGCACGGCGCCCAGCGT
>NW_008607153.1:0-229 GCF_000691845.1 Merops nubicus | reverse complement strand
TGGCCGGCGAGGAGGATCTTCTTGAGCATGCTGGGGGCCGGGGTCTCCATCACCTCGAAGGTCACCATCTCCTGGACCAGCCCCAGGAGGAAAAGGGGGACCCAGCAGCCGTCCAGCAGCAGGAGCTGGTCCCCGCGGGGCAGCAGGCGGAAGGAGGGGAGGTTCCTCATGAAGCTGACGGTTTTCCCCAGCACGCCCGAGGCCGCCTGGCAGGTGAGGTGGGGGGTGC
>NW_008607152.1:1533-1990 GCF_000691845.1 Merops nubicus | reverse complement strand
ATGTCTTCGACGATGACAGCGTGGAGTTCCGCATCGCCGAGATAGAGAAAAGCATCTTGTCGCTGGAGAAGGGGATCAAGAAGGCACCGAGCCCTACCAAAGCCCCCAGCCCCACGGAGCTGCTCAGCACCGCCGTGGTGAGGACACCTGCTCCAGGTACGTGGACTTGTGGGGGTGTCTCTGGGGGTGGTGGGTCCCTCCTGGGTTGGTACAGGAGGTGAGAAGGACATGTGCTACCGTGTGCCATGAGACCCCTTCCTTTACAGACGTCCCTGCCAAGCACACCTCCGTGGCGTCCACCAAGCTAGTCTTCTCCGGGCCCAAGACCATCTACCAGCAGGTCCTGCAGCCCTCCCGCCACACCGTTGCTCCCTGGGCGGCCACTGAGGCAGTGCCGGATGTGATCGGGTCCCTGGCCGGGCCTGGCTCGCTGGCGCCGGCGGCAGCCCGCAGAGAG
>NW_008607152.1:335-1521 GCF_000691845.1 Merops nubicus | reverse complement strand
GTTGGGCCCCCACCCCGCCCCAGCGGCGGCTGGAGCAGACCAACTCCACCCTGGCTGCCACGCTGCAGGCGGCTGAGAAGAAGATAACGGTGGAGGAGGCGGAGAGGTGAGGTGGTGCTGGGGGTGAGGGAAACACTGGGATCCGAGGGGGACTTGGGAAGCCCGCAGTGAGGGCAGGTGAAGGGCTGTGCCTGCACCACACCAGCTCACACGCACCGAGTCCAGCTGCATGCTGAGCCCTAGCTGCCACCAGGATGGTTGGTCCAGTCTGGCCAACTCTACCCCATCAGCTCCGGAGGCGGAGAGGTGAGGTGGTGCTGGGGGTGAGGGAAACACTGGGATCCGAGGGGGACTTGGGAAGCCCGCAGTGAGGGCAGGTGAAGGGCTGTGCCTGCACCACACCAGCTCACACGCACCGAGTCCAGCTGCATGCTGAGCCCTAGCTGCCACCAGGATGGTTGGTCCAGTCTGGCCAACTCTACCCCATCAGCTCCGTGAGCCTTCAGGCAGTTTCCCTTTCCTCTCCAGCCACCACTCTGCCAAGAACATCCTGGAAGACATAAGCAACATGTTCGACGACCTGGCCGACCAGCTGGACGCGATGCTGGACTGAGGCTTTTTCCCTCCTACCCCTCCCCACCTCCAGCTGCTCCAGCAGTGCCCCTCGCGACGGGGGGAGAGCGGATCCGGCACCGAGCGGGGCCTCCGGGTCTCTCCAGCCGCCTCCCTCCGCACACTTTGCACTGCGGCTGGGAACACAGCTGCCCCTCCTTGCTGGCCCAAGGCTTGGGACCACACGTGCCAGCGTGACCATGAGCTGCTTTTTGAGGGTGTCAGGCGTTTCCCACTGGCCTGGCAGCAGGACGAGAGCTCAGAGAGGCTGCACGTGCAGTCCTGGAGACCACAGAGAAGCCCTTGCTCCCTTGCACAGAGCCGAGGAGCCTCCACAAGGGACCTTTCTCTTTCCCCACTGCATCGCCGAGTCCTGCCTCTTATAATTTATCCCCTGCCAACAATGTGTCAAAGGAGAGACCTTCGTGGGCAGCCACCACCGAGCTGGCTATTTACTGAGCAGATCCCAGCCCCGGCAAGGCCTGACAGCAGCTAAAAGAAGACGGGGCTTGTCACAAATTGGCAGCTTGTGGAGCGAGAAGGGACCTTTCTGCTTTATTTGCTGCTTTTCCAA
>NW_008607152.1:0-229 GCF_000691845.1 Merops nubicus | reverse complement strand
GATGCTCTGCCAGGGCCCTGCTGGACACCGAGGCTTCCGTACCTGCCCCTTCCCCGGCACAGTGAGGATGGCGACGGCAGCGCCGAAGGCCTGCGAGTTTGTGCCAGGCCAGCTGGATCGTGCTGCTAAATGGCAGCTGCCCTCTGCTGACACCGTGCCGAGGCAAACTGCCGCCCTGGCGCTTCCAGGGTGAAGGAGCAGTGTGGTTAATGCTTTTTTTCCTTTTTCA
>NW_008607151.1:279-2969 GCF_000691845.1 Merops nubicus | reverse complement strand
ACGTTCCCGCCAGCCCCACGCTCCACGTGGCGCCTCCCTGCCCGCCGTAATCCCTCTGACCCAGGTCCACGGCTCTTTGAAAGCAGAAATGATGTGCCAGTCAGCTTACACTGGATGGCAACGTGAACCTTTGCTCTCAGGCGACACTCTCTGTGCCGCTCGATTCATGGGAGCGCTTGAACGTGTGCATGCTAAAGCACAAAAATTCGACTGGTAAGCCCAGGCCATTTTTCTCTTAAGTTGGTGACCTTAAAGCTAGTCTTTCTGTTTCAGATGACACCAATTTTTACAGAAAACAAAAACCAGCAAGGTAATGAATCAAAAGTCAGCCACATAGCAATGATATTGAACAAACTGGGAGCAGTGAGACTGAAGTAGTTCATTACTCAGAAGAGATCATAAAGGAAAACATACCTATGTCACTAAAGAAAAATAAGCAAATTAATAGCCTGCAGAGTCGTGAGTTCATGGAATCAGCTGTATATGTATTAGAAATAATGTCACCCGAAGGTAACTAACTAATGGCAGTGGGACAGTGAGGGCACCACTATATAGGTTCAAATTAAAGCAAGTGTGAAATGCATCCACAGGACTGCGCAAATAGAAGATAAATGACAAGCAGTGCCCTCAACACTAGGGGTGAAAGTGGGCTTACGTGGTAGACTACCAAGAAGATAACATAATGCACCGCTTGCCTCCAAGACACCCCTGTGACAAGGAACAGAAGCCTCCCCTGCCAGCTGGCTCCAAATGAACCCTGCAGAAGAAGAACTTTGCCTCCAACCAGGATGGGCAGGCAGCACCATCAGGGCATGGGCAAGCACAACAGAACCGGCAGTGCCAACGGGGAACTGAAGTACTTTGTTAATTCCCTGGGGAAGGTGAGTTGAGTACAAAGAAGCTGAAGCCAGTCCTGGTTTGGCCACTACTCAAATATGCTGAAGGATGCTTGGCCAAGTGCTGGGACTGTGTCTCTCATTACTTGTGACAGCAATGTGAAAGCTGGCTGAGATATGCCGTCTCATAGGGCATCATATCATCATACAATGTAGACTATCAGGTGAGCAGACTATCTACAATGTTTGAATCCTGTCCCACATAAAAGAAGTATAAGTTTCTAAGGATAATGGTGAGAGTACTAACAAGTCATTTATAAAAAAAAAACCCAACTTTTTCCACTTGGTGAGAGGCAATCTTGCTCCACAACTCATAGAGAATTTGAAAAGAAATATAATCAAATTTCAGGGGCTAATGAGTTAAGTTTTGGCAGCAGATATTTTTGTTGCAACTGGCTATTCTTGCACAAACCACTTTAAGGAAATTATACTGATGGAAAGCCATAAAGGTTATTTACACAAACGGAGTTTCATCATCACCCACTCCAAAACAGGCTGGGTTGGTTATGCTGATCTAATGTTTTCTTTACCATGGTTTGCGTGAGGCTAGGAGCACATGTTAGACTGTGGTTTAGTTTGCTCTTTTAGTGTGAGGATGGTAATCCTTTGAGATTAATTCAAATTATGCAGCATGTGCAGTCTTATAAAAACAATTTGAGAAATCTAATATTCAAACAAACACAAAATATTGCTTATATTGTGAGCTTTGTTATGCCCCAACTTAGCAAAAATACTTTTCTGCAGAAAATAGCCCTTTAAACCACAAAATAGCTAACCTTTTTAGGAATATACTTTGCAAAACATTTAAAGAAAATCTTCAGTTTTCCTTTCCAACAAGTGGCAGAGAACAACTTTCAGGTTTGCTCCTAGGAGCTAATTCTTCCCTTTCTTTGAGAACCACTCAGTCCGCTCCCAGCAGGAAAAAGGCACTTTGGCATTAAGCTAGTTCAGTAGTTTGAATTCACTGTTCGGTTCAAGATAGAAGCTAAGATACTTTAAAAAAAGTTAAGCTGAATGAAAGAATGTCTACAAGAGCTTTTCAATTTTATCTGGCAAACAAATTCAAATTTGCATTTGCAACTTCCACTTCATTTTCTGCTGTTGAAACAGACCAAATGCAATTTACAACATGGCCTGCATCGCAACTGAAATGAAGTACACATCTTCTACTGGTATGACACAGTCTCTGTGTAAAGAAAGATGAGATTTATTCGTAAAAGCAACCTCATCAAAACAACTGATATAGGATCTGTGTAGATTATTCTTCCATGGAATTGCTTGCACTAGCTGGCATTCTTTTCTTCAAATGAAAGACAAACGTTTGGGTTTGGTAGTTACTGACTACTTTTAAGGGTTTTTTTCCCCTCCTTGTTTCAATTTAAAACAGGCAGTTCCTTATTAAAGTTCAAGAATTCCTGCCTGAGTCTAGAGAAAAATTTACAGTGACTGTGGTTACCAAATCCTGTTCGTTTCCATACCCTGACATTCTAGAAAAGGGTGATCCATTTGGCATTTCAACACTGTTTTAAAAATAAAGCTAAATACTATCTGTCATTGGTGTTTAAAAAAATTAAATCCCTGCCACGCAAAACTGGTTCCAAAAAATAATTTCCACCTGGGGAAAGTTTTAAATAAAGATACCTTCCTAAAGTGTTTTCCCCAGCTGTCACTGTGTCAGTATTGTAATCCAGGGTGTGGAACAAGCACAGCCTGAACTTAAAACCGGAGTTTCCCCGATCCTGCTGATCCCTGCTCCGATGCAGGGCATCTGCAGCTTGAGCAAATCACTTGGCC
>NW_008607151.1:0-248 GCF_000691845.1 Merops nubicus | reverse complement strand
CCGGCAGGTTGAGCAAATCCCTGGCCCCTCCCCTCCCCCCCCCTGCCAATAGCGATTATCCTGCTTATACACAGATTGCAAAACCTCGGCTTGCCTCTCAGCCTCCAAAACGACTGTGGAAATAGCATCCCCGCAACCACCCGCAATACCGACGAGCTTCAACTTACGTGTCTCCTTCTGCGGGCTCGGCAAAGCCCGGGCGCTGCGGGCAGCGGGGCGGGCCGGAGAGGGCAGGGCGAGGACAGGCC
>NW_008607150.1:0-8001 GCF_000691845.1 Merops nubicus | reverse complement strand
GCTACTAATCTGATAACTGTGAGCAAGTTGCCAAATCCAGTAGCCTGGATGGTACAAAGGTAAGTACACACAAAAGAATCTTAAGTCTGCCTTTGGAAAGACTTGGAGCGCTTGCGCTTCCTGGGTTTATGCTGCACTTACGCCCGCCTCTCGTATCCAGGATGAGTGAGGAGAAGCAGCAGGAGGTCAGTACAGCCCGAGATGGGGGTTTCCGCTCGGCCCCGACGAGCATGCACTCCCACACATTTTGCCCTTGCAGTTAAATCATGGAGATCCTTTTGCACGCTCCTACTGCTAATGACCTGATTGTTTGGAGAAAGGTGGGCCCCAGTCCTATTGACTGTTTGTATCTTAATGGGCCCTGGTTTTGAAATGTATTTCCAAACCAGTTGAGGTTCTATTGTGTGATATTTCCTCTGCAGCATCACACACTTTCAATCAGCATCAGCTCCTCAGCCATTATCACTTCCTGCCTTGGCTTCTGCTCAGCACTGCAACTTGCTGCAAAACAGAATTCCTGTAACCTTGCCTGTATACATGCATACATATATGTGTACATGAAGGGGTATTTGGGTGGCAGTCAGCAAGAACCTTTTTAGTTCGTTGGAAACACTATGAACTGAGTTTGAAATGGTTGTAAATAGCTAGGGGGCTTTATTGCTCCATGTTTTTTTCCTGGTCTTTTTCATACAAATTGCTTTGAATACAATTTTGACAAGTCTTATCCCTCACATCACCTGAGTGTGTTCCATCAGTGCAAGTACTGCAGATCCTTGCCACACACCACCAGAAACTCTGGCCAGTTTGCAGAAACATCATGAAGTTCATCTACATAGTTTTCCATCTGCATCGTAAGCACAGCTGGTCTGAAATTATACACATGACAATTCCTAAAGATTTAAGCACAAAAATCCAAGGCAAGAACCTAATTAAAAATTAACATTTTGGGGTAAGAATCTTCCATATGAAATTCTAGTGCCTTAAAATATTTCTCAGTAGAAAATATTTTCTCACCATTTCTCATAATACAATTTTATCTGTGTTAAAAGAGGGCTTTGCTATAACAAGCACTGCTGTAAAAACCTAACTTTGTCCACATCCAACAGGTTTCTATCCTGCTTACTTCTATTTTTTATGGATTTTATGACTTCAAATCCAGATTCTTCGATTTCTCCACCTGTATAATTTCCACTCTGGTTTCCATACAGAGCACCATATTCATCACTGCTGGAAAAATAAACACCAAGTATAAGCTAAACCTTGTGTATGAAACAAAGAAGATGGTGGGACAATTGTTAAAGATATTCTGGTGGGCAAAACTCCAACGTGCACGTGCCCTTGTGCTCCCTCGAGTAACAAACACCTTCTAACTGAAGTGCAAGTAGGAAGCATGGAGTTCAGCACCGAGTGACATTTCTTGGCAGCTGATAGCACCATTACTGATGTAAGGCTGAGGGGCAGCAGCACGTTGTCCAACCCATATTCCAGAGTTCCTGGATCGTGCTGCAAGGCTCCAGGAAGGAAGATACTACCACCTAGATAAGGCCAGGCTCTTGGTGCTAACAAGTAGCTCTTGGCAAAAGTCTCAGCTCTGCTTTCCACCTTCATCAATGCATTACTTTCTTCAGGGGAATTGCTGCTGCTGGAAGAAATGTCAGCATTTCTGCCACTACTGTGAAAAAGAGGCCCCTGAAAAGGACCCTAAGGCAGTCTTTTCCAGGGTGCTGTGTCCCATTTGGAACAGGATTTCCAGGACAAACCTCTGGCTCTGTACCATCTTCTGTCATATGTTTTTAACCTAAGCCTGGTACAAGTTTACCTTCCCTCACCTCAAAGCTTGACACCTGACTTGTGCAAGTGTCACCTCTGGCCCATCTGCATTTCCTGAGTTTTTGGCTCTGAATAGCTGGTACACAAAGCATACCTTATTACTTAGGCAAGAGGGAAGCTAAAACCAACTGATATACACAGCTTTTCTGGACCTTCACTGCAACTAAAAAACTCCCACTTAAAATATAAAATCTGCACTTATTTTCATGATTCCAATCAATAAACTGCAGTTATCCCAACTAGAAAGCAGAAATAAGAACACAATTAATAAAAATTAGCAAAGTTGCATACATAGGTGCCAAAAAGTACCAAATGTACCTAGCAAGCACAAACCATCTTCATGTTTCACTGGTCTGATTCTCCTTTGAAGTTTTAAAGTCTCTTCAACTGAGGCTTCTATCTTCTTGAGAAGTGCCTTCATGGTTACTGTCATTTAATTCCTAGAGGAACAGCAGCTTGTGGCTTGGCATTCACCATGTTGACTATGGAGCAAATTAAATCCTTTAACAACACACAGAGAACACGACCCTGGTATTTAGGATCATTTCTGTACAAATCTGCAGAATAAAATTCTTAGCAGAGTGTAGTTTTATGCAGCAGAGACTAAGAGGCTGAATTATGTTACCACAGTTACAAAGCACCTACTCAAGCCTACAGGTACCAACTTAGTATGGTGATGTCCATGAGATAAATCTATCCCACAAACAACCTGTGGTTTGTCTTCAACTCCAGCACCGTGGTTCATACGTCCCTCAGCTGCTTTACTTTTAAAATGGATAGAAGAATAAACATTTACTTCATGGACTGAGGATAACAAGCTACAGTAATAACAAAGGTTGAGCCTTACAGAAGCTACTATCAGATTAAGTCCTCAAAACAGAATCCACGTTCTTTCAACCCAGTAACCTGTCTGTAAGCCATGTAATATTTGAAGAACTTTGACTGCAAATATGTGAAGTAGACATGGAGTAGATTGCTGTTAGGGAAGTTGCCCTTGAACCACAGAAGAGGGTATCCAAGTTATTTTATGCGCACCAAATTTAATTAATCCCTTTGTAAGCCAGGTCAGTCTTTTCACCAGAGGGATCTTTTTCCAGCACTAGTCAAGACTTGTCCTTTCACTCCAAGATGTCTATTAAACGCACAAAAGGAGGAAGTGACCAGCCGAGGGCAATGCAGGAAACAATGGAGTATGACAATTACCTCCAATTCAGCGTTACTTCCTTAGCATCTTTTCTCTGTCCTACTCATTTTTATAAAATTGGTTTATTACTCTGCAAGGACTCATTGGATTTTACTGAACATCACCTGTTATTTACTGGCTCTTTACTCTAGGCGCCCTTCAGGAAAAGACAGTTGCCAAGAACACGACGGACCAGGACCCCTTTCTCCTATCTCAGCAGGGCTCTTCATGAAAGACCATTTCAGACTTGTTATAATTCAACTTTCCTGTATCAAATGCTGGGTTTGAGTGCTTTCTCTCCACCACAGGTCACTTACAGGGACCTAGTTATCCACTATAGATTAGAGCTCCTATAGATTCACAATGCTATAATTTCATCTTACCATTTTTAAAAGTGTATCAGGTCCTAGATTTGATTGCAAAAAACATTTTGTGATGGGTCTTCTGACTTTGATCCCTTCACCAGTACATTCCTAAGAAGCTTTGGTCAACCCCAGAACAAAACAAATGGCATCAGTTTAAAGCAAAATTTGGTGCAGAAATGGAAACAAAATTTCAGCATAAACCAAAAAGCACAGCTCTGAAAAGTTTTACATGGCTGCTGTCTAAGCAGTAAGGTTTAGAACCTCCACAGTTGCCAGTTTTAAGGTTTTAGATAAAATTTTGCTTGTGAGCAGGCTGTCTTGGCAGGGCTGAGCTACTGCCCCATGAGCTGGCCAACCTTTGCTGATCTCATTGCAGAAGAATCAGTTTGACAACGCACCATGTAGTAACTTATTTGGTCTTTGTGCAGACAGGTTTTGTTAGGATCCCTTCCTGAATGGGAGCTTAAATTTATCTTTCCCAACCCCTTAGAGAATGTCCTAAGTTGAGGTTGCCCGGAGCTGTAACCCCCACACCCTGCAGTTTCACAGGCCCAGAAAGTGCATGCAAGAGCCAAGGTCACTCACCTGAAGGGAATGGGGCTTGCAGCCCGTGTTTTAAACACCTAACTGTATGAAACTTATTTTCCAGACCATGTTTTCCCTGCTTCAGCAATTCCTGAACTACTCAGAATTCTCATCTGGTTAGTCCCTGGATTGTACTGATCAGCTTCATCACCTTGGTTCCACAACTTTGCACCTGAAATCATCACTTTCAGGACATAGAATAGAGTTTCAGGTAACATCAGCAGCTCATCATGTTTTAAAGTCCTCAGACAAACACAGGACCAAGGAGTCACATTGCAAATGATGTACTCAGGGCACTTGGTCTCCATGTGCATTAACTCAGCTATTAAGCAAGAGACCTCCTTCATCATTCCAGTGCTTCTACTTACAGCCAGAACCTCATTTAAAGACGGTCAAATTGACTCCAAACCAACCTTCAAATAATCCTAAGCTAACACAAAAAGTCTTGGTTGACCTTTAGGAATGAGATCTTATTCTAAGAACCAGGTAGGTACATACACAACAGCAGGACTACCACTGCCACTGCCTTCATCTCCCCGTATGTATTTTACAGTGAAATTATGCAGCATGAAACACCAAAAGAAATTCAGTAGAAGAGTCTTTAGTAAAACATAGAAACTTTACTTTACATGCAAAACTACAACATGTTCATGATAAAAAAAAAGGTGACCGAAATTAAGCATAGTTTATAAAAACTGTCCACATTATTAAATAGGTCTGTACAACCAAAGATTTACAAAGTCTCTGCATTTCCATCTTTTCAATGCACAACTGAGTTTAAAGGTTCTGCTCGAATATTGCCCAAGTCAAGAGCTGAATCTGTCTCTTCATCAATTTCACCAATGACAGCACTGCAATGAAAAACAGGTTATGATTTGTTGAAATCCCCTGGTGTAAATCTGGAAAGCCACAAAAATTAACTTATTAGTGAAGACTTTTTTTTTTTTTTAATTGTAGATCTCTATCCTTTCAATTTCAAATTTTGAAGGCTCTAAGCAAAGTTTAAAGGAAGTTTGAGGTGTGGTTTGTTTGGGTTTTTTGTTTGTTTAATTGTTTTTTTTGTGGTGTTTTTGGTGTTTTTGGTTAGGTTTGGGTTGGGGTTTTTTTTGTTGGTTTTTTTTTTTTTTTTTAAACAGATATAGATTATAAGAACCAAATACTGCTGGTCTGTTTTAGGCAGTAGGTTAGCCTCTGAAACAAGAACTGGAAAACTTTTAGAGAGAGAACAGCTTTTGAACAGTAATGTCACAGTGTATCAATTTGTAAGTGCATACAGCACCAGACAGGCAAGACAATTTTCTTCAAGACAGCCTAATAAAAAGTTGTTAATTTATTCAAGGGAGCATATATAGTTATTTCACCTATGCTGTGTTAAGACTTACCTGGACTACAACAGTAATGGACGCAGTAAAACTGCTTTAAAGAGAAAAGAAGGTTACGGTCATCTGAATCATACTGGGTGAGGATGGGAACTAACCCAGAGGGAACATAAGAACTGGACATCTGACACTTCTGGCATACCCTTCTCTCCAGTGCTTCAGAGACTTGTGAGCTAGTGGCTGTATCCAGAAAACAAATTAACAGCCACCAGAAACTATGTTGTATTAATCCACTGAATAGCTTTCTGAATAAATTTAAGATGTTTAAGATTCTTAATCAGCTTTTTAATTTGCCATCAGTTTCAGAATGCTGCTGCAAAAGTCATCTTCCTAGCAAGCCCCTACCAGGCTGCCTTTCCACCTCATTGGTAACCCTCCCAGACTGTGTGGCACATCAGATGGCCTTTGCATTTAATGAGCTTTTGCTCTTGTTTTGTCAGGGCATTTTATATCCAATATCAATCCATACGTGTGACCTGTCACTACATTAGCTTTAACAGCTGTTACGCTGTCAAGCCAGAACCTTCACACGTTTTCCAGATTATAAAGTGTTTTCTGTGAACATTTAATAAAAGTCGTGTTAGAAGTCAATTTTGTATACTGGATCGATGACTTCTTGCACACAAGTTCTACTCTCATCTTTTGTTTATTCTTCTCTTTTCCTCCATTGACAGATCTTGCCTTTCACAGGCTGGAATGAAGAACACCTACACAATGCCTAGACTCAAGAAAGGAAAATACTGAGCTTTATATGGGTCTTCCCTAAATTACTGTCAGTACGTGAGGTGGTAAATTTACAGCTCAGTAAATCTAGACTAATACTATCTTAAAATTGCAACACAATCAGTTTTGTAATAGAAGAATAGAGGCCTATATGGCTCAGCTTTGACAGTACTATCAGTGACATCCAGAAAGACACAAGATGTCCAGGGCTATCAACATGCATTATATACATACACACACATTAAATTTTTATTAATAGGTTTAAGCATTAACATGTTATACTTACACGTTATCACCTCTTACAATGTATAATCCCAGCACTACTTGTTCAACTCCTTGTGAAGAACTGAACACTCGCTCATGGCTCTCATCCAAAATCAAGTTAATCGTCTGATCAAAACCTTTGAGGGTTCCCTGGAAAACACACAAAAACAAAGCACTCCAATGACCTTTTAAAGTTTTTACTGAACAAAGAGGATATTTTACATGGCAACTAAACTACTAAACAAAAAACAAAATGCATTTTCTTGTGTGTTCCATTTGACAAAATGTCGAAGCATTTGTATGCACAAGTTTATGGATGGACAAAGCTGACAGTCAAGAATCAGTACACTATAACATAATGGCCATAAAACTTAAAAAAAAAAAGTTTGTAAAGATGTGAACATGTAAGTGTACTATCCTAGCACAGTTTCCTCATTGCCAGGATGGAAAGTCTTTATGTGGGAAAATAAAATGTTAAAAAATACAAGTCTCACCACAATCATTCTTCCATCAGAAGTAATTACTGCAACAGTGCCTGACAGTTCATTAAGGAAATATTTAGAGATATCTGAAATAGAACCATTAACATTTTCTGAAATATTTGTACATAATGTAAGTTTTAAGAGCCATTAAGAGCCAGAAAAGCCTATCTGCCTTTTTTTTTAAGGAGCACAGTAAATAGTAATAGTTGACGACATATTATTTTTTATGACAAAATGTTTTAAAGTTTCACTTGACCCCATCATGGGGTGTCACACACAAACATGAACAACACTAAGCATAGACTAAAGATTTGAGTTCACCTCTTCCCATTATTGACTGTGCTACCCTCAAAATTGAAATAACATGAACAGTTTTATCAACACTTTAAGCAAAGTCCTTAAAAACAGTATAGCATTGGGGATCCCAAGTCCAGCATTCTATATACCCTCACTATGAAGATTCAACTACCTCAATTTGATCATAGAATCATAGAACCCTTTAGGTTGGAAGGGACCTCCAAGATCATCAAGTCCAACCATTGAGCCATTAGGGCTCTAAAGTCCTCTGCTAAAACAGGTCAGAATCTGTCAGGGTTGGAAGGGACCACAAGGGTCACCCAGTTCCAACCCCTCTGCCATGAGCAGGGACACCTCCCACTAGATCAGGCTGCCCAGAGCCTCATCCAGCTTCACTCTGAATGATTTTAAGTATCTTATTGTTTGTAAATACAGCTAAAATTGCCCATGGGTTATTACAAGTATAAAAAAGTTAACAAGTGTTCCAAGAACACTAATTTCACAGCTTTTGAACAAGTTATGTAAAGCTGATAACTAACCACTTCTTAAGAGCCCTTTAGGGGGCCCAGGTTCATTGTCAATCCTGTTTCTCATAGCAGAACAAGCAAGGATCAGATCTGCAGCACTTGAAGCTCTAAGGGACCCTATTCTCTGGGTCTCCTGTAACCTCCATTCTACTTGCCAAGGCAGTCCTACGCAAAGACAAACCGACAGAGCCAACCAGGAAGTACCCCAGGAACGCAGCCGTCCGCGAGAGCGGGACGCAGTAGGCCGGAGGCCCAGGCCGAGACGCTACGAAAGGGCCCTGCAACAGCTTGCCTAAGTCTGGGGATCTCCTCGCACTCCGCACCTTTCCAGGCCCGGAGGCACCCGACGCCGCAGCAGCGCTAACA
>NW_008607149.1:0-1216 GCF_000691845.1 Merops nubicus | reverse complement strand
AAAAAAAAAATCTACTTTCCATTTCTTCCTCCTCCTTTAGCCCCTCCCTGATCTTGTTATGCCTCCATCTGTAAAGAACCCAGAGCAGGAATAATTAATCATGTTCAATAAGAATTAATGGTTGAAAGTAGTGCTATGATTTTATATTATGCAGCCTATTAGACTGGGGAAAAGGTGCAAGGAAGAAAATTTCTTCCCTGTTAGAAAAGCTATCTATCATTATCTTTTAGGTTTTCAGTGGAAATGTCAGGAATAGTGTACTGTCTCTTCTAAATAATCTCAGAAAAAAACCCTGCCATTAAAAATATTCAAAATTGGAGCAAATTTTTGTCACCTCCCATTCCATTCGAAAACAGGTAAGTATGAACAAATGTGATGTTTGACAGGGGGAAGAAAACCTTCAGTTCCTTCACCTTGGCAGCTTTCTGACATGTGAAATGTTCTCCTACTCTTTCTTTACTTAGATTGTCTGTTTGGATCTCTGAAGTTCTCTCTGAAATTCTCTCTGAAATACTTACATTGAAAAATGAAGTATGCTGACAATCTCCCTAGAAAAACAGTGGTCTAAGCTAGTAAAACTACAGTAAAGGTCAAAGCAACTCTACAGAAAGACAGTACCGTATGATCAATAAGGTGCAATTGTGCAGATAGAGCTACACACCTAAGTATATACTGATATCGTATTAATTGGTTCAGAGAAAGTATATCAAACTTCAATCCATTCAGATGCCAGTTTAGAAATTAGTTTCCTTTCATTGTCTCTGTATTCACAGCACATGAAGGATTCCTGAGAAGTGCCATGCTTATGTATGGCTTAAGTAGTGCTGCTTTTTGGCTCTTACTCACTACATAGCAAGTATATGCAAGAATACTCCCACACTGGGCTGTAAACTAATTTAGGCCAGTAAATGAGATGCTTGTACTCCAAAGGACATCCAAAAGACTGTCTCCCACTTTCAGGAAAACATTTGGTTTCGTCTTTCAGAACTCTAGCAATTTTTTGCAATCCGTTCTATAGGAATATAAGCTCCCAAAGTATAGTTTCTACAGAAAGTAGATTTCTGCTAGTTTCTTTAACAAGATATATTGAAGTTTCATGAAATATTCTGACAGACTTGTTGACCTATTGTGGTGGTTCAGCCCCCGGCGGAAGCCGGGCACCACGGGGCTGCTCGCTCATCCCCGGCACGGGAGGGAGAAAAACACAAACCCCGTG
>NW_008607148.1:0-574 GCF_000691845.1 Merops nubicus | reverse complement strand
CCCTCCCTGCAGATCGCCAACGTGCTGGACACCCATGCAGCCACTCTGCAGAGGAAGGCTGAGCGGGAGGTCTTCTTCATGAACACACAGAGCTTGGTGCAACTGGTGCAGAGGTGAGCCCAGAGCTGTGTGTGCCCTCCCCTGGTGCCCCCACGGCTGCCACCCCCTGGCAGCACGCTGGGCTCTGCTCCCCAGGTACCGCAGCGGCATCCGGGGCTACATGAAGTCGGTGGTGATGGGCCTGCTGGGGCGCTACCTGCCAGGGGAGACCAAAGTTTTTCGCTGGAGGGGGTCTGCAGGGCTCTCTGGGGGGTCTGTGGGGCTCCCTGGGGGGTCTGTGAGGCTCACCGTGCTCTGCCCCACAGCTCACTATGACAAGTGTGTCATCAGCCTGCGGGAGCAATGCAAACCTGACATGACCCCCGTGCTGGAGAGCATCTTCTCACATGCCCAGGTGGCAAAGAAGAACCTGCTGGTGACCTTGTTAATTGTGAGTGGAGCCCATGCCCTGAGATACCCAGAAGTA
Organism: Merops nubicus; assembly: GCF_000691845.1. Classification (NCBI taxonomy): domain Eukaryota; kingdom Metazoa; phylum Chordata; class Aves; order Coraciiformes; family Meropidae; genus Merops; species Merops nubicus. The sequence goes on along the minus strand of NW_008607148.1, from coordinate 48 downwards.
AAGGCTGGTGGCAGGGAAAAGCTGCCTATAAGCCAAGGCAAGCTCTGC
>NW_008607147.1:0-10756 GCF_000691845.1 Merops nubicus | reverse complement strand
CGCGCGCTGACAGCCCTGCGGCCGGCGAGTGAGTGACACTTGCAGTTTTCTCCAAGGGACTTCAGACCAGTCAGTTGCTGGAGAAGTTACGTTCTGCACTTTTCCTATTTGGGTCAGCAGCGTGTTTAGTAGCGACTAGAGGAAACTTTGAGTTTGACAGAAAGCCAGCATCTGAATTTCCTCTTTCCTCGCATTACTCTTGAAGACTTTAAAATGCTTCTGAGTTTATTATGCTTAAACGTAGGGCAAACCATGAGTCTGGAGAGACAAGTGGGACATTGTCAGAGCAGAGCATGCAACTGCATGCAAGTCAGCATCTTTAACTGTCTCTGCATAGCAGCAAGTGAGCCTTGGCAGCTTTACTGGTAGCTTTGACCATAGGAGCACTTATAAAAAGTATGGAGGGGGCATAGTGTTTCAGTGAGGAGATGAGGCAGATGAAGAAACTCTTTTAGAGAATATCTGAAGCACTGGAGAGGAGATGGGACAAGTATGCCACACAGTAGGAGCGTATTTGTGCGCTTCCTCGCACATGGCTTCCTTCAGTAGTATTTTACCTACTTTTTATTCATTCCCGATACTCCTGCGACAGGCTGAGATTGTCCTTTCTTATTCTCAAAATGCAGAGGTATACCCCAAAACGAATGAGAGAACCCTGGTGACAAAAAGGGCAGATGTGCGTGCAGTTTGAAATCATCTGAGCATTTTTCTAGCATTAGTTTTTCTTGGCAGAGTAAAGCAGGGTATTGTGCCTAGGGTGTGCAACACTTTCCAAATCTTTTTTCAAACCAGAGAGAAACAGCATGACGAGAATGCGACCCGAGTGTTTTGTTGCAGTCCGTTCTTAGCTGCCTAAAAAAAAGTGTTGAAGTTAGAAATGCTGGAGGAAGGCAGTGAAGATCCAACCTGGGAAATGTCAGCTGCCTGTGTAGGACCAGGGCACATTTGACAGATGTGGAAAGTTTCTTTTCAGCCCTAACTGGGAGGTTTCTTCCAAGGACAAGTAGTTTCCTCCACAGATAGTTGTTTGCACACAGTTGCCTCTTGGCAGTTACCTGCTGCCTCACTTTGACTTGCTGTATTTGGCTATTGCTTAGAAAGTGTATCAGCTTGTCAACAGGAACTTTTTTAGCCAGATTAATTTTGTTTCCATAATAATTTCAAAATAGCGAAGGCAGTGCAACAAGAAGCAAAAGTGTTGGTTAGAACATCTTTTCTTAAAGCTTGGATCAGTAAACTACACTTGCTGTTAGAAAATGCCACCTAACTTTTCCAGGCAGGAATCTAGAAAGGTGCATTTAAAATTTTCCATTTCTTTTCGAGGGGGATGTTTGTAACTTTCAGAAATAAGAGGTTTTCCATTGCCAGGGTGCCTTCCCGGGGAGGCTGGAGGGGGAAGCAGGGCTGGGAAGGGCAGGGCGGCAGAGTCTGTCATGCCGCCGCCAGTCCCGTCTCCTCGGCCCTGGTTCTGCTGTTGGGGCTCCCACTCTTCACGAGGCAGCTCTCCGGTGGAAGGTTTAAACCAGAGGGGTGCCTGGTGGTTTGTCCTTGAGCTCTGGGGGTGAGCGAAGGGGTCTGGTGTTCGTGCAGCTCTCTGCCTGTGACTTTTCCAAGAAAAACTTGCTTTCTTGCACTTGCCGGGAAGAAGCATTTGGGTTTTCCATCCAAGTAAACCAAATTAGTTTCATTTTTCTTTTCTTTCTCTTTACCCAAATTTAGTTGGAGTTGCATGCTCTTGGTACATGTGCTTTTGCATGGCTTTTAAAAATGACCATCCCTTCTGTCACATCCTGTTGGGGTTCATCTAATTTTTACAGATGGGATTCAACACAGTTCTGCGAGAAGGAGGGCAGTTTGAGCTCTGAAATCTAGATTCAGTGCAAAAACTTGCTAATTGTTTTTAGTTGCAAACTGAAAAGGTAGTAATATTTGCTATTGAAATGACCCTCACTGCCCAAATAGAGAGTAGGGAAGTTGGTCTGAAATTCTGATCTTGAGGGACAATAAAGAGCTGGGAGGACAGATGGGGTGCAGTCGATGGTTGCTTTGCTAACTAAAATCAGTGTGCAGAAGTAAAGTAGAACTTAAGTTTAGCTTACAGTAAAATATCTTTCCAGCACTAGTTTCATAAGCTGTGCAGCTACGGATAGGTAACGTAAACTGTGTTAGTGTGCAGTGGTTTAAACAATTCATCGTTTCATTAGAAATTACTGCTTGAATGTTTGGGTTTTTTTACAGTGCTTAATCATAATTAACTGGAGGAAAAAAAAGAAAGCCCTGTGTGACCAAAGATCTAGATTTAAACAGCTTTTTAAAATGGAAAAGCTAATGATTGGATTGATAAAAGACATACTAATATTAATTGTGACACCAGGATATTAAAACTGGAAAGTTATCCCACTGGTAACAAAAAAGGTTCCAATAATAAAAATAACAACAATGATAATAACAATTATATAATATTCTGGTATTTTAAAAGCTTCTTAAGGAATTTTTTCGGCACCTTCCTCCAGCATTTTCTCTTCTACTGTACATGTTTCACTGGAATTGGTAGAGGAAGACTACTTGCTGAATGTTTTGAAGTCTTTGTAGTTAAATTTGGTACGTGTGATGTGTAGAAAACTGGCTTTGAAGAAAGTAGTAATGTGGCTTAAGTTCAGGAGACCTTAAAGATTGCTCCTTAAAAGTGATAGAAATTTCATACGTGTTTTTAATTTTCCTCAATTTCTAGTTATTCAGTATTATCACTTGTACCAAGTTTCTTTACAATTAATTGTAAAATATTACTTTTGGAACATACATCTCATAATTTTAAAAGCCCATATGGAGGGCTTTTACTTTATATGAGCAAAGCATAACGATAGACCACGCACTTTCTGCTCAAAGCTGTAGGAGCTCTAGGTTGTAAAACACCCAGAGGTGGGTAGAGAAGCATCCAGGCAGGAAGGGTTGTCGGCAGGCAAACATAAAGTCTCATCTCACATGTAACCCCTCTCCCCCATGCCCGCACCCGAGAGAGTTATGTAGGGAGTTTCAGAAGTGAGGAAACATCTGCTTTAGGTTGTCCCTGCGCTGAACGAGGCAAGGGTTGTGCGACAACAACGATACCTACCCTGTAATTAGAGAGGGTGCCATTGATGTGCGTGCACAAGGGGGCAGAGCTAAGGCTGCAGGTTGGCTGCACACCCCACGTTTCCTCACATCCCCGTGCTTAGTTTCACAACCCAGGTGACTCTCGTACGGTTTTTAAGCTTATTTTTTTCATTGTGGGTGCACGGAGTCCTGCCTCGTGCAAGGATGGCACCACTGCCCTCCGCAATGGCATCGTTGCTGGCCTTTCAATATTTTGCCCAATGTCTACCTTGGAGGGAGGAGCCATGGGTTTGTGTTAGGAGAGTGAGAGGGGTTTGAGATGGGTGAGGAGGTAGCACAGCATGCCCCAGGGAGAGCAGAGGTGAGGTGCTAGGGCTAAGAAACCTGGGAAACGCTTCCTTCTCTTCCTCCTGTGAGTCTGCCACAAGGCCAGACGAGGATCTTGGCTTCAGGCCCTTAAAAGCCTCGGCTCCGGCACGGGCTGGTTGTGCTGGCCAGCTGCATCGAGGGGGCGAGGGAAACAGCAGCTTCTCTGAAGGTGTACTCTGTTTCGATGTGGGTGGGAATTCAGGGGAGAAAGGAAGAGGCATGTTTGTAGCCTGAAGGCTTCTGCGTGTGGAAGGGTTTTCAGCAAACCAGAGTGGCAGTGTTTTTTTTTTTATCATGGAAGGTTCGGCAAGCTACAAGAGAGCATTTCCATCAGCTGCTCATAGCAGGCTGCAGCACTTCCCAAAGGCAATGAAGTGCTTCATTCCTAATGGATTTCATTCTGCAGGGTGCTGGTGTCTTCAGTTTGACTCAGAGTTGAAGCTGCTCTAGTTTTGGCCAAGCCTGGGGTATGAACACTGTTTCACTGCAAGAAGAAGAATCTACCTCTGCTTATAGAAATATGAGAGGGGGGAGGGTGTTTGTGTCTTTATTTTCATAGTGCCAGTTATGCTGTATAACAGTTGAGGAGAGGCAGGGATGATCAGCAGTTTATACTGGAGCTATTATGACAGCTGAAGTGTGGTTTACAGCGTTATAATAAAGGCTGTTATGCTGGCATGTCCTTAACTGTGCCACTGCTGCTCTGTGCCACTATCAGCAAGTGACAGATCCATCTTGGAACGATGGCAAAGCTGTAACACAGATAAGAATGAAGGGTGAGGTGAGCCTGTAACACTCCTGGGCTCTAAAATAACTTGTATTTTATCAGTCTGTGCTGAACTTCCAGTGATCCAAGGTGTGTCATACTAGTTTTAAATATTAAAGATGCATCAACTCGTTTATTACAGTGCCTTCCTTCTTGCTTTCAGGAATTGCTACGTAACTGCAGAGGAAACTCTAAGATTTAATGACATACTGGGAGCCTCTAGACTTCCTCAAGACACCATGTCATGGATTGAAATGAAGGGATCCGAAAGCAGTAATAATACATACTGATAAGACATACCTTGTCAATGCAGTCTGATGCTCTGGCAGGGTTACATCATTCTGCATTACACCACTTTGCCTTTCTAAAACACCCATTTTTTGTGGGATTGCATACCTTGGTGCTGTTGATAGGCACATCTTTGGAATTGGGCAGCATTACCATGTTTAATCAATAGTTCATCCTAGCAACTTAAAAGGCACTGAATGAATCATAGCAGAGGGAACACTAGTAGTCAGAACATTGCCCCCCTCAGGAAAAAAAAATAGGTCTACACCCAGAAGTTAATCTTCTCAACAAATCCAATGAAATGCTTGCCCTGCATCTCTCATTCTGCTGCTAAACCAACAGCTGTGTTTAAATAAATATGTTTAGTAATGGTAAACCTGTCTTCGGTTTTTCGTTCAAGGCATTCGGAAAGTGCTGCAAAATACCAGCTATAGCTCAGAGAGAAAATGTCTTTGCTTAGGAATGTTCATTGACAGCAGAAAGCACACCAAAGAAGCTTGCACGCATATATTTTTTGGGGGGGATATTCCCTTGCAGCAGTGTGAAAAAGTCAGATTGTTTCTTCCTCCCCCACCCAGCCAGTCCTGCCACTCAGGGATTTCTGGGCCTGGGCACAGGTGCAGAGCAGAGAAGTAGCAATGCCATTGCTTTCAGGATGGCTGCAGGGATCCTCCTGATGCTCTTCTGCTCTCTTCCCCTCGATTTTTGGGGAAGAGGTTGCATCTGTGTTTAACTGATGGCTTCCTCCTCCTTCCCAGTCCTGGCCAGGCCCCTGGTGAAGGCCTTGGTGCTGTCACAGTGGCTCGGCTGGTGGTGTGGAAGAAAGGGAGAAGCATCAGTGAGCAGTCGTGCTGTGCTGTGGCTTGGCTTTTTGTGGCAGCACGATGAGCTCTGTCGGGTGCCAGCTGCTGGCACTCTGCACAGAGACAGTGTAGGCCCCAACTAGTACTTTCATGTGACTGTTTGCACAAGGAGCGTGTTCCCGTGGAGATACTGAGGTACAGATTGCCAAGTCTTGCCTTATCACCACACTCATCTCTAGAGTGTTGCCCCCTCCTGACTCTTGTAGCCTTCTGAAGAAAACACAGCAAAATTATTTTCCAGCTAATCTGGATAATAACATTTATTAGTGCTTCCCTGTCTGCTTTTCCTGTAATTATAACACGCTGTTATTCCAGGAACCAGGATTGTGAGCTAGTGGTTTAGGAGATGGGCTTTGATTTCAGAAAGCAAAGGACAGGAAAGGTGTCAGACGTATTGTTGATCTGCATGTATGTTTTAACTCCTTTTACTTTTATTTCAGTCAGAAAACATCTTTACATTTCAGAGGAGCAGGTTAATGTCATGATTTGCATCACAGATTTATTTTATTTTTTTGTAAGCAAACACTGGAACAGTTAGATGGAGTTAACAAAACTTCTTTCAAAATAAGCAAACAAGAAAACCTTTACTCCCTCAGTATCAGGTTTCAGTTGAAATAAATGTCAACAGTGAAGTTCAGTAACTATTGGGCAACAGGATGTTGGCCTAGCCCTAACTATAACTTAAGAAGAGGCAGGAAAATGCCATAGCTATAGCAGATGACTGGTTTGTGTGACAGTAATGTATCAGCTCGGTGGTGGTGGTTGTCCTTTCTCTACCCAGAATTATGCAGTTCCAGAAACAATATTTATTGAAGCCTTCTAGTGCAGTTTCACAGGCGAATGTGATATATTAGAACGGTTTAAAATTTTTGACATTCCGATGGGCTTCTTGTCAGTCACAATTCCTGCAAATCTCATCTTTAAATTTGCAAATGTAATTAGTAAGGTAGGTTTCTTGATACGTTCGCAGAAATGCAGATTTCACATAGTTAGAGTGTGGTCAAACTTGTGCTTTCTCATTGTATCTTTATCTTACTGCCTTTATCAGGTACTCATTAATGAGTGAAGGATCAAAAGGTGGGACGGTGGCCAAGAAGCAATGGAGAATAAAAGTTTAGAAGGTTCCCCATCAGACCTAAAGTTAGTGGCTCACCCGAGAGCAAAGAGTAAAGTGTGGAAGTACTTTGGGTTTGATACCAATGCGGAAGGATGCATATTGCAGTGGAAGAAGATCTACTGCCGTATTTGCATGGCACAGATCGCCTATTCAGGAAACACGTCCAACCTTTCCTACCACCTTGAGAAAAATCACCCCGACGAGTTCTGCGAATTTGTGAAGAGTAACACGGAGCAGATGAGGGAAGCCTTTGCCACCGCCTTTTCCAAAATCAAGCCAGAGTCGTCGCAGCAGGTTGTTCAGGATAGCCTCATCATGAAGACCTACCAGAACTACGAAAACAAAAAGCATCAGGAACTGACGGCTGCGGTCATCAGCTTAATTTGTGAGGGCATGTATCCAGCCTCTATCGTTGACGAGCCCACCTTCAAGGCCCTCCTGAGAACAGCAGACCCCAGGTACGAACTTCCGAGCCGGAAGTACTTCTGTACAAAAGCTATTCCCGAAAAGTACAGCGCCATTAGAGAAATTGTGCTGAAGGAGCTCACCGAGGTTCTGTGGTGTGGCATATCCACGGACATGTGGAGGAGCGAGAACCAGAACAGGTCGTACGTAACTGTGGCCGTTCACTTTCTCAGCAGCAGTTCTGCCAACTGCCTGGCCGTCAGCTCGCGGTGTTTAAAAACATTTGAAGTACCAGAGGATAATACTGCAGAGACTATTACGAGAGTCCTCTATGAAACGTTTATTGAGTGGGGGATCAATACAAAAGTCTTTGGTGCTACAACAGATTACAGTAAAGACATTGTGAAGGCTTGCTCTCTCTTAGATATTCCCGTACAGATGCCTTGTTTGGGGCATACTTTTAACGCAGGAATACAACAAGCTTTTCAGCTCCCCAAACTTTGCAGCCTTCTTGCCCGGTGCCGAAAACTGGTGGAGTATTTTCAGCAGTCTACGGTCGCGATGTACATGCTGAGCGAGAAGCAGAAGCAGCAGAATATTCTCCACTGCATGCTGGTAAGCGACCGTGTTGCCTGGTGGGGAAGCACGCTCGCTATGCTGCAGCGCCTCAAGGAGCAGCAGTTTGTCATCGCGGCCGTTCTGGTGGAGGACAGCAACAACCACCACCTCATGCTGGAAGCCAGCGAGTGGAATACAATCGAAGGGCTGGTGGAGCTGCTGCAGCCTTTCAAGCAGGTTGCGGAGATGATGTCTGCTTCAAAGTACCCGACGATAAGTATGGTGAAGCCACTTCTCCACATGCTTCTGAATACCACCCTGAACATCAAAGAGAATGATCTGAAAGAAATCAGCATGGCAAAGGAGGTGATTGCTAAAGAGTTGTCAACCACCTACCAGCACACACCTGAGATAGACATGTTTCTCAATGTTGCAACTTTCTTGGATCCCCGCTACAAAAAACTGCCTTTTCTTTCAGCCTTTGAGCGACAGCAGGTTGAAAACAGAGTGGTGGAAGAAGCAAAAAGCCTGTTGGAGAAAGTAAAAGAAAATACTTTCAGGACTGAAGAGAAATTCTTCACTGTTTCGGAAGAACCCCCTGTGAAAAAAATCATCATCTCCTCTACTCCTCCTCCTACCAGTGTCATCAACAACATGCTCGCAGAGATCTTTTGCCAGACGGGAGGCGTGGAGGACCAGGAAGAATGGCACGCTCAGATCGTCGAGGAGCTGAGCAACTTCAAGTCACAAAAGGTCCTCGGTTTGAATGAAGACCCTCTGAAGTGGTGGTCGGACAGGCTAGCGTTGTTTCCAGTTTTACCAAAGGTTCTTCAAAAATACTGGTGTATTCTCGCCACGAGGGTCTTCCCCGAGCGCCTTTTTGGTTCTTCTGCTAACGTTGTAAGTGCAAAGAGAAACCGGTTAGCCCCGGCCCACGTGGATGAGCAGATCTTTTTGTATGAAAACAGCCGGAATGGGTCCGAGGCAGAACCGGAGGATGAGGACGAAGGGGAGTGGGGTTTGGAACAGGAACAGATTTTTAATTTAAATGACTCCGTAAATGTAAACAACAATTTCTTTAATATCCGAGACAGTGGGTTTGTTTAACAGGACTGCTGCGGTACATTTAATAACAACGAAAAAAAGGTATTTGTCTTAAGTTACCAAAAATACTTCTGTTTTATGCTATGGATGCTGTAAATATTGAACAGTTGTAACAAACTTGATTTAGCTTCCATTGTCTGTGTTTTTCCCGCTGTCTTAAAACATGAATGACTTTTGATTAAACAGCACTGAAATGAATGAGGAAATAAATTCTGCAAAGACCGTGATTTCTGACTGTGGCCCAGACTGCAGAAAGCACTTACCCATGTGCTTCCTTTCCACTCGCTTCTGTGGGAGACAAACACATGCTTATGTGCTTTCTATCGCAAAAATGTTGTCCTGAATGAGGAACCTAAGCAAGGGAGTTTTCAAGATTTATGCCTCCATTTGTAAATCCTGCATTACTCAGGATGTTAGCTTTAAATTTTGGATTTTAAAGCATTTTTAAAATCCATAAATCTGAGCAGCGAATATTTTTAGAGTACGTCCATGCTATGGAATGAAAAAAAGATCTTGAGCCTGATTTTCTTTTTCACTACCTCATGTCTTAGGCCTGGTCTGTGCTAGAAAAGTTCAGCTGGTATAATTCTGTCAATTAGGGGACTGATGTATTATTATTATTTTAACTGATACTGTGCTGGCATAGGCTGCAGTGTGGATGCACTTATATACTGGGATAAGTTATTTTCCTTTCCAGTGTGGTGTAAATGGTATAAACACTTCTAAACTGGTGTTGCTGTGTCCACATTAGTCTGGTTTTGCCATTTAACTGCAGCAGCTAAATGGGAAAGCTTTTTAATTTTTTTTTTCTTTTTATGTGTGTGTGTGTGTGTGTGTGTCTAGGCAAGCCCTGGTTGCAGTCTCTTGTGCTTTTACAAAGCAGTAATAAAGTGTGCGGGGTCGAGGCGCCGTTGTGTTGCCTTCGCTTTGTCGTGGCTGATATCACACGGGGCATCGGGCCCCTGGGCAGCGGAGGGAAGAAGGGAGAGGGTGAGGAGATGGGTATGGGCCACGGGTCTAGCAGAGCCTGCCTATGTTATCAAGTCCTTAACCTCTTAATTTAAACTGAGACTTTGTCCCAGGGTAGCTAGAAAACTTTGTTGGCAAGAAAAGCAAAAGAAAAAAGCTTTAATATGGTGTAAATATATTTAAAAGAAGGGGCCCCCTCTGTTTCCCCACATGTATAAGATTGTTTCTTATATTAGGACTTAAAAACTCTTTTCTTTTTTTCTGTCTCGTTTTGATTCAGTTTGTAGAGTCCCATCCAGTCGAATGTTTGAGTACTGTTTCCGATTAGTTGTTGTGAATTGTAATTGCTCCCTTTGTGTCTCTAGCCTAAATGTTTTAAGCGCTTTTGAGAATGTGGCAAACAAGAAAAAAGAAAGAAAACAACCCTCAAACCCCCCATCTCTTACGGACTATTGCAGGCCATAAACAGGATTAGAGTTCACGCTGGGCACAGAGTGGATGGCAGCCAGCATTTTTCCCTAAGGTGCAGAGGAGGACTCTCAGCACTGTACCGTTACAGTCAGGCTTGGCTTGGGGTGTTGTTTTTGTTACTGGTGTCTTGTCCCCTGCCTCTGCGTTAGCCTATCACTATGTTGAGCACAGTCTTTCTGGCGAGAGGTCTGTTGAAGTCTGGCCATTATTGTTCTGGAGGAGGAAAGTTATTTTTTTTTCACTGCAGTGGAACTCATGGGTATTTTGTTGTAGAAAGGGCCCATCTAGGAGGAACATACACAAATGAGAATTTTGAAGGGGTTGAATCTATTGCCAAATGCCTGTTCATGTTTTGCGTTAATCATTTTTGGAAGCTTGAGGCCTCCATGTTTTTTGTAGGTAGCTGGAAGGGGGTGGGGGGAATGGGGTGGGGAGGAAGGACCAAGGTTAGAGTAAAGGAAGCAGTGAAGTAAATAGTAGTGAACTACCTGGCGCGTTTAAGCCTGGGAGAAAGGCATTAAGCTTGTGGTGTGGCCTGTGTTTGGCTGTCAGTAACCCTGGGTCTTCACTCTCCAGCCCCCTGAAAACTGGTTTGCAGTTGTACAAAGCACAGGCACAGTGTATCCCGCTGAGTGGTGCTACGCTCTGTGTCTGCCAAAGAGGTCTATCTGATTGCCCAAGGTGCAAAACACAGGCTTGGTGTAAACCCCCGCAGGTTTGTAGACTGTGAGGGCAGCAAAATCAAGCTGTGGA
>NW_008607146.1:566-1584 GCF_000691845.1 Merops nubicus | reverse complement strand
ACCCAAACCAGGCTGTGATTCTATGACAGGAGGGCAGAAGGGATTGCAAACGCTCCACTAAACCCTCCCAGTCAGGCCAGTTTGTAACTGGGGATGTGTCTCAGAGGGGAAAGTCGAGCTCCATGTCCCAGGCAGGGTGGCTCACCTGGAGCCACCAGATGTGGCAGGAGCAGAAACAGGGTTGGGCAGGTTCTGCTGAGCCCTGCCTGGGCAGCCCTGGGCAGGAGCCTGGCAGTCACCAGCACACCCAGCCCACAGTGCTGGAACCTGGGGGGGACTGGGCTGGGCTCTGCTCCTGCCCCGTCTGTCCCTCTGCCCATCCAGCCCCTGGGGCCAGGGTGGTGGTGCTGGGTGGAGGGGTTCAACCTCTGCTGTTGCTGCTGGGACTTGAGGACTAGAATGGAGCTAATTTTACACCTTCACACCCTGGGTAAACCACAGCCGTGGCTGATCTGCTGCCTGATGTCACGTTTAAAAAGCACAGGCCCTCTTCCCACTGCACTTACTCAAAGCTCAGACGTTGCCCCTCATTAATGCAGACAGAGCCGCAATATTTGACTTTTCTTCCCCAAAATGCAGAACCTCAGGGCAGCAGAGCTTGGGCAGAGCTGTGGGCTGTGGGCTGTGAAGGACTCACCTCGGGAGCAGAGCGTTTGTGCCCCACTCCATGAGCACCCACATACGTGGATCCCCAGGGGAGGTTCCCCCCGCAGGGCGTGCAGATCGGGGACGAGGTGGGGCTGAGGCAGCTCAGGACAGAGGATGCCACCTCCCACCAGTTCATTTCCACCCAGCTCTGCTTCATTCCCAGTAGAGACCAGTGTTCAGCACCCTCCCAGTTCCTGCTCTGCCTGTGGATCACACAGAGCTTTGCCAGAGGCACCCCAGGGAGGCTGCAGCCATTCCTACCATGGCCCCCCACACCACGAGGAAAGATGAGGGCCCAGCCTCCAGTGGAGGGGGTAGAGCCCAAGTGTGGGGAGGAGCAGCTGAGGGAGGTGGGGGCGCTGCGGCTGGC
>NW_008607146.1:0-390 GCF_000691845.1 Merops nubicus | reverse complement strand
GTTGCGAGGCTGCCCGGGGCAGTGGTGGAGTCCCCACCCCTGGAGGGGTTTCCAAGCCGTGGAGATGTGGGGTGAGGGACACGGGTTGGTGCTGGGTTAATGGTTGGACAATGATCTTAACGGTCTCTTCCAGCCCAAATGATTCTGTGATTCTCTTACAGAAGAGGAGGATGAAGATCCTTCTCCAACAGAAAATCTGTGGGGAGATCTCACATCCACCTGGACGGGTCAAGATACCACAGGGCCAAGCAGGGCCCCCAAATCTGCACAGGGACTGCATGGGGCTGAAGGGACCAGTCTGCTGCTCAGGACCACGCTGCTGCTCAGGACCACGCCGCTGCATCCCAGCGCAGAGGGAGGGAGGGGAAGAGGTGAAGAACTCGATCCGCA
>NW_008607145.1:0-3421 GCF_000691845.1 Merops nubicus | reverse complement strand
CGTGTGCAGATGGTGCGCAGGCAGCGCCGGGGAGCACTGGTGGTCTCTTCCCGGGGGGACTCATTGACATATCAGTCACATAGTTCTGCATAATTGGGACTTGGATGCAGACTCTCTTTATGTTTCCTCTTGGCAGTTGCCAACAACATGAAGCACTCCTGGGTCAAAATGACAGCCTTTTGTTTACTATTCCTGCTTATGTGCCTCATTTTCTTCAAGGATAAGAGCTCTTTATAGGAATCTTTATTGTGATGAGGTTAGCAGAGAGAAAGATTTCTCTCCAGCTTTCTCTCTCTCTTTCACAGCTGATTAGCAGGGTCGGGCCATGGGGACAGTGACACAGAGCCCAAATCCAGCACCCACCTCAGGGTCCCCTTGGGCATCAACCACGTAAGTTCTACCACGCCAACCTCGCCAGCACCAGCCCCATGCCAGGTGCCCAGAGTGTCCCAGGACACCACTCCCCTTTGGCTCATGGGGGACTCGGGGAGGGGATGTCACCAGCAAAGGCACCACAAAACCCAACCACCCCCAGGAGCTTGGGCAGGAGCCTACTGGGAGCATGCACCTCTTGAGCACACTGTTACCACCCCAGCTGTGGTGGCCCATCCTGCATCTGACCTCCACAGCAGGGATCAATCCTGTCAGAAACAACAAGAGAATTTCTTGCACGTGCACTTGGCAAAGCGAGACATGAGAGACCTGTGGTGGCCCAGGAAATGGTGACCTGCCTACACACAACGTACTGGTTTGCAGGTTTGAACTTCAGAGGGACAGTGATCGGGCAAGAGATGAGGAGAGAGATGAGAGCAGTTGGTGACAATATGGGGAGAAGCTCAGGGAATACACTTGGCCAGTGATGGACACCAGTGGAAACCCTTCCCTAGCCTTGGAAGACACCCCACAGGACCACCCCAGCAGATCCTTCACCCACTTGCTGGGCTGACACCACCACTGCTGGCACGGTGGCCCAGCGTCCCCTCACAGCCCTGTCCCAGGCAGTGGCCACGGGTGACACTCCTGGGAAGAGCGACTCTTTTTAAGGGGAAAGCAGCTTATCCTTGAAAGTTACTTTCCGAAGGTCAAGAGTGGGATTGTGACAGAGCAGCCTGACAAACGCATCTCCCAAAGTCCTTGGGCCCGATAATGTATGTCCCATGCAATGTTGACACTAGTGATCCACCAAAGATCAGGTTAACAAGTTTGACGTTAGTGACAGTGTGATTTGTTCAGCACTGGCTCTGAATTCATAGAGCAGCTGGCCTTCGGTGATAAACTATGGCACGCGCGCACGAGGCTGTGGCACTTGTCACCAGCCGGAGCACCGAGATGAAAAGGAAGCAGAGCTCTAATCAAAATACAGTGGTCAGCAGAGGTTGAGCTGAAAATTAAAATGTGCTGGTACTTTTCCCACTCCACCCTTGCTCTCTAGCTCGGGGCTGGGGGGAGGCAGCCCCATCACCTGGCTTGGTTTGGTGAGGACAAACCCATCGCCCCGCGTGCACAAAGCGTCCCCTGGCACCGCCCAGGGAGCCCTGGCACCGCTGCCCCCAGGGCCTCCCCACGGGGAACAGACCCAGGGCAGCACCAAAGCCGCTGGCTCTGCACGGTGGAGAACTGCTGGAAATGGGAACTAACACAATGGAGAGGGCAGGACCCTGAGTGTGCTCGGCTGAGGCGCAGGGCAGCTCACACCAGGGTTGAACAAGGATGCGATAAACCCTCTAGAAGGAGCGGGGAGGGGTGGGCATGGTGCTGCAGCAGAGAGGGGAGCAGGCACCCCTCGAGCTCGGGGGGACACGGCCATCCTGTGGCGAGCAGCCTGGCAGGGGGAGGCAGCTGGGTGGGCTGCAGAGTGCTCAGGGAGGTGGAGCAGGTCTGGGGCCAGTCAGCAGGGAGCAGCGCCCAGGGCGATGGGGAGCCAGCCAGCCACTCTCCTGAATCATCCCAGCAGCCCAGATGCTGCTGCAGCCTCTGAGCCCTCCATGTCGAGCACATCTGCCTTCCCCATGGCCAGTTCCTGCTACATCTGGAAGAGGAGCAAAGCTTTTCCAGTGGGGAAGAAGGATCTTCTGCAGAAACACCTAGAGATGGGCTGCTGGAGCAGTTCCCCCTCTTGAACTAGGTCTTTTCCTTCTCTCTGCTCAGCACACACTCCTGTGACACTCTTGGGAAGGGGACGTGCAGGAACTATGGGACAGCACGAGGTCACAACCCAGGGCTAGAACAAGCATCCTTCCCAAAAGCGACCTGTCCTGCTGCAGGCTCAGGACTAGAGCTCAGGTGAGGCTGAACGTGCTCAGTGCTGATTTATGATCTGACACTTACAGCGTATGCTGTGAGGGATTATTGCAAGCACAACACTCCAGCTCAGGGAACTCGGAGTCATTTGACTGCCACGGCCCAGGACAGGGCAGAGCACTGCTCCACCAGGTCCTTGGCTTGTCTTTTCGTGAGGTTTGGGACCGCTCTGCCAAGCACCCCTGCTGCCCAGACTGAAGCCCTTTTTTAGGTCTGAACAAGCAGATTTCTGTTGCCTCTAGGGAGCAGACACTGGAGCATTTTCTAAGCACGAAAGCCTGTTGCAGGACAGCCCTGCCCTCACAGGCGAGGACCATGCAGGACCCAGAGCCACCCAGCCCCTACTGTAAGCATGGTGAGGGAGGGCTGAGCCCCTCACCCACCCGCCCTGCCCAGGGAACCAGCCTTTCCCTGTCGGGACACCAAGGGCAGAGACCTGGCAGTGCTGCTCCTCAGCCTCCCAGGGGGGACAGCAGAGCTGTGAGTCAGCTCCCCTGCAGCCAGGGGTCACACTGAAAGGACAAGGGATGGAAAGAAAAACAGCCCAAAACTGGCCAGCAAAGGCAAGCAGATGCTCAGCCTGTACTCCTGTGCCCTGCAGCCCAAGACAGGCTCTTCCACCTCCCCTTCCCCCCTGAAAAAAAAAACCAAATGAACCCAAACTCCTTATTACAACCCAGCAGCTCCGTGTTCAAACCCATCAGTGACAAAATCCTTCAGCTCAGGAGGAACACGGGGTGGGCGGCATCCCTGTGTGCCAGAAGACACTTCACTGCTGTTTCTTTGCTATAGAATCTCCCATTATTAAAATAAGTGGGGGGAAAAAAAAAATCCTAAACACTCTTAAGCACAAGAGCTCCTAAACATTAAAAAGGAAGAATTTCCATTTTTATGAGTTTAGCAAGGCAGAGAGCGCCGGCGGCCCTGCGGGAGGGAGCAGCAGAGCACGGGGCCGGCTGCTCACTTGGCGCAGCATCTCCCTGAGAGGGCCCTAACGTGTGCTCTCTAATACACGTGAAAATGTAAATATGAAAAGTGCTGCTCAGTCGTTTAGCACTCACCCACCTCGCTGACACGAGGGATCTGTAAATGAGTTCCGCAGGCTCTCTCCGGAGCTCGC
>NW_008607144.1:5785-6048 GCF_000691845.1 Merops nubicus | reverse complement strand
AACCAACCAAAAAAAAACAAAAACAAACCAAACAATCCACCAGGTTGCCTTTTTTTAAGACATTCTTTCTATAAAACCATGTGAAAATGCTTCTGTTGTATAATGTAACATATCTGTACCCTCGGTGACTGAGTGATTCAGCAATAACAGCCTCTGGGAGGCAGGACCAGGCCCCAGCTTTGCACCCAGGGAGGACAGCTCCTGCTGTGCTCCTTCAGGAACTGTTGGAAGCCGTGGCTCGCTCCTTTCTGTGGCAACCCACA
>NW_008607144.1:3628-5678 GCF_000691845.1 Merops nubicus | reverse complement strand
CTGTGGGGTCTGCTCCCCTCCAGCTGCCCAGGAAGACCTGCCCAGGCTCTCGGTGGCACCCCAGGGCATCTCCCCTTCCACCTGGAGACCCCACAGCCTGGCTGGAGCCCCGAGGGCTTGCTGGAAGAAGCCCGTCGGTTGCCTCCGTTCTCTCCGGTTCATCTCACGGGTGTGTGGCTGCACCCCAGCAGGTGATTTTAGGGGGGTGGCTGCTCCAGCACCCTCAGATCTATGCACAAACATCCCCCTCTCTGCCTCTGGAGCTGCTCCTTTCCTCTGGCTGCTGCAGGTGGTCCTCAAACCCACTTCCAAACGCCGCGGGTTTACTTCTGGTTTCACCAGCACCATAGGAAGGAAAAAAAGAAAGGAGGAAAGAACCCCAACGTGAGCCCACGAGAGCGGTTTTTCCTGCCCTGCCCTGCCCGTGCAGGGAGAAGCTGCTGAGTGCCCTGTGTGGCTGCTGGTGGTTTTGGTGATGGACATTAACCCTGACCTCTGTGCACTGGCTGCTTGTGCCTGTGGGGCGGGCGAAGGGGCCGCGGAGTCGGTGTGGGGCTGCGTGGCTTCAATCCTGCACTCCTCCAGAGGGTGATGGAGCCACTGAGAGTCCAAATTTTCCTTTTTCTTTTTAATCTTAGGGCTTTTCTTTGGACCTGCACCGGTTGCAGGAGTTGGCCTCAGCTGCAGGAGCAGGGGATACTTTGGGAAGGCTGTTTGGTGGAGGGTGCAAAGGGAACCTTTGCACTGGTGGGGAGCGAGTGGTTTAAATACCAGGTGAGCTTGGCCAGGGCAGGTTCTTGCTCCTCATCCCCTTGGTTTTGGCTCCTCATCCCCTGAGTTTTGGCTCCCTGTAGTGGCAGCTGTGCTCCAGCCATCAGTTTTTTTTCTGCAGGGTTAAGACAGGGAGGCTGCCAGCACAGATTCCCTGTGGGAACCTATGTGGCATGGCACGGCTGTTGATAAATTAAAAAAACCCACAAAATTTGGCAGCAGAGAGAAACCAAATGAGTTTGGTGTTTTGTTTTTTTTGTTATTTTTTTACCCCCAGCTGAGTTTCATTCATTGGTGGTGGATGAAATGGTGCTTTTGGGTCTCACAGCCTGGCAGCATCCCGGCACCTCACCGCCCAGAATGTGTCCCTTGGAGTACACCAAAGAAACGCCGAGCACTTTACCCCGTCCCCCCCAGCCCCAGCCACCCGTGGAGACAAAAACCACAGTGATTTTAAGGGAAAAAATCACAATATTGGCACCACCTGCCTGGCACTTCTCCACGGGAGGTGCTTCGTGCCAGGAAGGTAGCATAGGAAAATTAGGTTTCACCCTTGTAGAGGTGTGAGGTTTAGGGCAAAAAAAAAAACCCCTTCAAAAGTCTCTGAACAGCAGAATGATGGTTTTTGGATAAATGATGCTTGTTTTAGCCACAGTGGCTGAGTGCTTGGGGTCCTTTTAAGTGTCACCTGTGGTCTCCTCTGCCAAAAAGATGAAGAGTTTGGTTGCAGGGAAACCAGATTTCCTCCCGGGCGCTCTCACCTGATGCATTAACGCTTCTCTCTCTCTCTCTCCCAAAACTGTAAATAACCCCAATATTTATTAGAGTAGGGCATCATCTTCTTCTCATCATCTGAGCCAAATATCTGCGTGCAATGCATTTCCTCTCCTTTCACTCGTGTAAGTTTTGTACAGCTTATAAATAAGTAAAAAAAGAAAAAAAAATTACTCTTTTTTTTTTTCCAAACTTTTCTAGAGTTGGTAAATACTGTAGATTCTTTCCCCACCCCCCCCCTGTAATTAATGCACTCTACTGTTCCATAATGCTGTAACTTGTAGAAAAGTTTGTGTATTTATTTTCTGCTTATTTAAATTCCTGTAAAGAGGTTTTGTTGTCGTCGTTCCCCTCCCAAGAAGTGATGGATCCCCTCCCAAACCCCTGGCCACGCAGCCGACGTCCTTTGGATCGTGAGATTGGACTTTTGGGTGGGTTTCCTTCTCTCCAAGTGCCTAACTCCCACTTCCCAGCAGTGATGGAGGCACGCCAAGGACTTCAGCAG
>NW_008607144.1:0-3579 GCF_000691845.1 Merops nubicus | reverse complement strand
GACTGCAGCCACCCCTTCAGAAGCCACCTTTGGCCGTGGCCGTGCTGAGGAATCACTAACTCCTTCCACCAGGACCCAGCGTATGTAGCATTTTTACTGCAATTTCCCTGGCTTGACTTGTGTTTTGCACTGATGAATTTTGGACAGGGTAATTGCCACTTTACTTGTGCAATACTGCTGTAAATAATTGCAGATCTTTTTTTTTTTTTTTTAAGATGCAATCTTTTATGTTCTTAATATGAGTTTTATATGAATAAAAACTTTCAACTATTGGTCAGGAGTGTTGTTTGCCTCGAGGGCTTGGGGATTGCCAGAGGAAGGGCTGGGGTGGGGGATATCTGCTGGTTTATCACCAGCTCTCCCTGGTTTATCACCCATTCTCCCCCCAAAATCCAGGGTGCAGGCACGTACCTGCTGTCTCCCTCTGCTCTGAGGTCCTTTGAAGCTCCCAGGACACTAAAACCAAGCTGGTTTGTGAGGTGTTGTCCTGAGGGCTTCCAGAGCAGCACCTCCTCTGTCCCCACTCAACCCCCACTCTGGGGTTTTCTTGGATTATTTTTTCCTTTCCCCACTCTATGTGGCTCAAACCCAGCTTGTTGGGGGCCTCGAGGCTCTCCCTGTCCCCACTTGGTTTTTGTAGCTATTGAAGAAGTTTGGGGAAGCTTAGGAGATTATTTCAGCTGCTCCTCTTGCTTTTCTTTCACCACAGACAATAGGCAGCCACTGACTGATAACAGCAGCAGCAGTTGGGAGCAATAATCTGGTGAGATGGCTCCAATATGAAGGGGCAGATGATCCTTAAATTGGTTGATAAGATGGTGGATAGCAGAGGTCCTGGAGTGAGGGGGTGGCAGGGACAAGCACAGGTTGGGGATGGTTGCTCCTTTTGGACCAAGATGTGCCAGGTTCCTTTGGAAGACCCAAGTAAACTGTTTTGAGGCCTAATGGGACCTACAAAAACTTTGAGTTGACCCCACCTGGGTCCCCTCATCCCTGCGCCCATGCTGCCCGTGCCCTTTCTTGCCCAGCATCCCACTGAATTCCCAGCTGGAAGCTCTGCAGCACAAACCAGCTTCATTTTTCCCCTTTGGCCTGAAGGTGAGGAGCTGCTGGGCAGGGGGCAGGGACATTTTTAGCCACTTTCTTCTGAGCTATCAGCTGGGTGTCTGGGGCTGCCTGACGCAACCCAAGTGGGACCCTGAGTCAGCTGGGGGGGCTGGAGGGCAGGAAGAAATCGGGGTGGGGGGAAGGAAGATGGAGAAGCCACAGCCCGTGGCGAGCGTTCCCACCCCCTGGCCCTCACCACCTGAAGTGTGTTTAAAAACAAACCCCAAAGTCCTTGACAAACAACTTTAAAAAAAAAAAAATCTGGATTTTTTTTTTTGTTCTTTTGTGTGTGTTTCAAATTACAGAAGTTCCTGAAAGGGAAGTTTATTGGTTTCAGGTGCTATTTTGGGGGCTTCTGTAACTCAAAAAAAAAAAAGGCTTTATTGCCCAGCCAAGGCTCTGGCAGCTGCTGGTCATCCTCTGCCCATGGCTCTTTGGTCCTGTTGGGGTTTGGGAGCCCAGCAGGAAAGCTGTCACAGCTCAGGCTCTCCACTGATCTGTGCCATGACTCATGTTGGAAGGAGCTCGTCGCCTGCCTGAACCCCGTGACCTCAGCAAGACAACAGGGAAGAGAAGAGCTGCTCTGCTGGCAACGTGCAGAGCACCTCCAGGACCTCACCTCCGGCCACGTGCCGGGCCACCACCAGGCCCAGGATGGCCCTGTCAAAGGTGGACGTGGCCCAGGTTGGCCACAGACACACCAGAGATGGTTACGGCCTAGATTGGCCATGGCCAAGGTTGAAGCTGGTCATGGGCCACCTTGGCCATGGCCAAGCCCAAGGTGGGCACAGCCTGGATCCACTTGAGACACATTATCTGGGTCCTCCCCAAGAGACAGGCCCTGGCCTTCTGTGGTCTTCGATTTTGGCTTTAGTGACTACTTGTAGCCACGTGCAGTTTGTTTTAAGCATGCCAGACTTCCTTTATTCCTTAAAAAAGGACAAATAAACACATTTGCTCATGGCAGAAGCCACCTAAAAGCCTCACGTCCAGCGGGAGGAAACCTTCCTACTCTCACCCCCTTCCCCAAACACTCACGACTGCCTTGTAGACACGCTGCTGAGGACCCACCACTCCTCAGGCCAGCTCCAAACCACCCCAGGAGGGTCCCACATCCCTTGACCCCTGCCCACCTCGGGAACAACAAGCAGCCAAAGCCAAGGAGCTCCCCGGGTGGGGGCTAACGCTGCACGTTGTGCTCACGGCGGGGGTTTGGAGGGGTGCAGAGGCCAGAGCACCCATCAGAGGTGGGCAGAACAGGGTGGCTTCGACCTGGCATGGCCATGGCTGCCAAGCAGTGGCCTGGTGTGACCCCGCCACGCTGCCAGGCCCTCCAAATACAGAGATTTTTTCTTTTTCTTTTCTTTTTTTTTTTTTCCAATGACTCGCATCTGACCTTTCAAACACCTGTTCAGCCTTAAACAGCTAAAAATACCCACCGAAATTTGCATTTGATTTTCATATTGCAACAAAGCTCACCCTTTCCAGCGGGTTTTCTCGTGTTGCTGGCAGGTTCTAGGATGGTCGACCTCGCCTCTTGCCCACTCCAGCGTGGATGGGGCTGGCAGATGGCTGGCTGCAAGGCAGGGGGGTTGCTCAGGCTGCCCCAGCACGTGGTCAACAAAGTCCCTAGAAGAAACAAGGAGACGTTATAGATGCTGTAACGAGGCTGGGGATGTATTTAGATGATGTAACACAAGCCAAAGGATGACAGGACCAAGGAGAGCTTCCCGCTGCCCATCAGCAAAGGCTCTGCAAGGTGCCTACAAGCCACTACACACCTCCTGCTGCCTTTCCCAAGCAGCCCAAACCTATCCTGGGTCTTTTCTGGGGTGTTTTGAAAATGGAGACCTGTCACCATCCCTGCAGGGATGTAAAAGCCGTGGAGATGTGGTGCTGAGGGACACGGTTTAGTGGCGACCCGGCAGCGCTGGGGGAAGGGTTGGACTCTGTAATCTGAAGAGTCTCCTCCAGCCAAAGTGATGTGAAGATTCGATGATTTGGAGGCTTTATCTGCCCTACAAATGGAGGCAGAGAGGAGACCTTGGATGTGGCAGCAACAGCGTGGCTCGTTGGAGCTGGGGCAGGGCCCCTCCTGAGAACACGGGGCCGGTTCTTCCCCGAGATGATGAATTGCTCCTCGCCGCTCTTTTGACAGCCTCATATGTTCATTTTCCCCGGGGGAACACAGGGAGCCTTCTCTCCCCCGTGTTAATTAAAACCCTCCTCATCTCGGCACGATTACGGCCGGCGTTTCTTGAGCGAAACATTTCTTGACAAAGATATAATTATCTTGGCTATTAATTAGGGGAAATAGAGTCGGTAGGCAGCATGACGGGCATTCCCTACGGGGGGGGGAGCGTGTGCAGCAACGAACCACGGCCTCCCCAGGCACCCAGCTCAGCCTCCCCAGGCACCCGGCTCGGCCTCCCTAGGCACCCAGCTCGGCGTTAATTGACGCTAATTAACGGC
>NW_008607143.1:0-4252 GCF_000691845.1 Merops nubicus | reverse complement strand
ATATATATATAAATATAAGTATATATAAAAGTCTAAATCCTGCTGTAAGACAAAGGAAGCTCTGGGTAGTAGCTGTTCCATTGTGTAACTCTCTAATTCCTGCTCTGCTGCTCTTTGGGGCCGGGGTGTTTTATCAGCAGCAGGCAGCTTGGCTCCTGATGAAAAGCCAGCCTATTGCCCTGGCTTTTCTGACATGAACCAGCAGCAATGTAGAAAAACTGATAAAAAGCAGGAGGCCAAGACATGTTTCTGATGGCTCTGGTGCCCCCAGAGGTCCGGGATAACAGATTTCCACCGAGGCTTAGAGGCGTCGATTTTGATCAACACACAGCACCTGGTTTTCCACAGGCTTATTTGTAGCTTTGAGAGGAAATTCAAAGCAGTGAATTTTAGCAATAAACCCCTAAATGCCTCAAACACAAACAGCTTGGGGAAAGTGTTGTCCTCTCTCCACAGCAGTGAGGATCAGCCGGGGACTTCCCGTGCCATAGAAAAGATCTTTTTTGGGGGGGGCTGTGATAAGGCATCAGCACTGCAGATGGTTTAGAGACAAGTTTTCAGGTTCCAGCTGACTGGCTGATGGGTTTCAGTTCACCCAATTTCCTGTATAATGTTTTTTTCATCAGTGCCATTGATGTTGCTGAACATTTTACCTTGAATCAGAGCAGACCTGAAGACATCACCCTTACAGAGGATTACGAAAGCAATGTGCTTCTCTGTGACAGAACCTTTGGTGAGAGGAGTTGAGGAATTACAAGTGTTCCCTAAGGAAAAGTGTGGTTTATGTGAAATTTCATTCAGCCTGAGCCCTTTCCATGTGTGAAAAAGCTGTTGTTAAAATGAAGTGCATTTGTTTCATGCTTGTGCTGTTGGCCTGTCGTGCCACCTTAAGCTTAAACTTTTGTGTGAGTGCTCTGAGTAACATAATATTAGAGACAGAATCTAACCCAACAGCTTCTGCTTTTTACTGGATTACCCAAAATTATTTATTGTTGATGTCATTTGAAGTCTGGGATACCTTAAAATCCCTTAAAAACTATTCAAGAGGTTAGGAAATGGATAAACAAACATCTCCAAAACCCACGCAGGTGAAGTGTCAGAAATTCTGTGTTTCCTCAGACAAAGAGCCTGACACACTGAGGAAAAGCAGCTTCCTTGATGGCAGCATCTTAACGAGCAGCAACAACCTGATGGGTGATCACAACCCTGCAAACATGAGCAGAGACAAGTGTGAGCTGTGGGAAGACACCTACTGCTTAGAGAATGATGGTTTTGGGGACGAGGACAACGCTGTGGATATGATTGGTAGGGCTTGCCACAGAGAAACAGGAGGAGTTTCTTCCCAAATAGTTTTAGTTTTACAGGAAAACCAATGAGACAGCACAAAAGTGATTTTTTCCAAACAGAAATTCTGTTGGTTTTGTTGGTTTTGTTCTTTTTTTTTTCTACTTGGCACTAAATCTATGATCACTTAGATATAGCCAAGTAAAACTGTTTTAAAGGATATATTTAATTTATTTTTAGAATTAAAGGCCTTCAATTTATACTTAATGCTTTAATTTGTACTTTCAAAGGTGAAACACTGCAGCATTTTTATCCTTACTGTTGTCATAACAAAGGCAGCAAAGTCTCTGCTGCATCTTTATGGTTTAGAGTAATTCTTTAAACCTTTACAGGTTTATACCTTTTAAAAAATACCTAAAAAAAAGGTGGAAATCTCAAAAAAAACTAAGACCAGAGTCCTCCTTTGTGTGCTTTGGGGGCAGCCGTGCCCTCCAGAGCTGCCTGAGTGAGCTGAGCTCTTCTTGTTGGCAGAGGATGAACCTGCCAGGAGCAACATGAGGCTGGATCGGGCTATTTCCTGATGATTAGGGCTTAGGGTGATTAAAGCTCTGCATTTTGCATTTAAGAAATCCTGTTGAGGGATGAGCAGAGTGGCCTCAATAAAAACATTCTTGATGTGGAGGAAGAACGTCCCTTGTCACAAGACCTGCCAGAGAAGAGCACAGCCAGTGAGTTTGCAGCACCTGCCCTGTCCTGCTCACACGACCCCTCTGTCCCTGGGCTAATGCCTAACATTGCTCTGTGTAGTGGCCTGGGCCACCTTCTACATTTGTTTTGCTTTTATTCCCCTAATATATTAGATATATTGGATAGATTCTATGATTCTATAATTTAATTTGACCTAGGGGTTCCAGATTTGTAATGTGACATTGCTTAGGGACACTTCAGCCTGGCACCCAGCTGGACAAGCTGTTGATCCACCCTGCACTTAGACAGGACAATGTCACAAGTTCATTAAGGCTGGAAAAGACCTCCAAGATCATCAAGTCCAACCATCAACCCAACACCACCATGGCCACTAAACCATGTCCCCAAGTGCCACATCTACAGGGTTTTTGAACCCCTCCTGGACCTGCTCCAGCCCCACAATGTCTTTCTTATCCTGTGCTGTCCAAACCTGACCCCAGTGCTCAAGCTGTGGCCTCCCCAGTGCTGAGTCCAGGGGCACGATCACTTCCCTACTCCTGCTGGCCACACTGTTTCTGATCCAGGCCAGGATGGTGGTGACCTCCTTGGCCACCTGGGCACACCCTGGCTCCTGTTCAGCCAGCTGGCCACCAGCGTGCCCTAGAATGGAACCAGGGGATGCTGTAACTTCAGACTTTACCTACCAGTGTTTCAGGCTCACATTTCAGTGACAAAAAACTCTTCAGCACTGCTAGTTAAGGTGGCTGTGAGGTTACAGACAAACCCACAGTTGTCTAATTCTGATCTCCTTTGTCTGATATGCCATGAGCTTAGATATTATTCCATCTTGTAAACTGCTTTTTAATTCAGGTTATTTGCTGGGTTTTTCTTACAGATGAATCCAACCATGCAGACACCACCATGAAGGACGTCAGTCATCCAACAAATGAGACAATACTCTGGCCAGAAGAAGATGAAGGGGTTGTGCTCCAGCCACTTGATGACAGAGGTCAGAACTTCACCAGTTTCTCACCACATGTTTGTATTCACTATGTTTGTTTTTCCTCTTGTTAGTGAAAATATTTGCAAAAGAGATTATCCCTGCTTTAAATTTCACCTCCTCCTGCTGTGAGAGTTCTGGTTTGTGCTGCTTATGATACAAAACCAGCATCAGGTTTTTCATCTGATCTGCCCAAATCTCTGCTCAGTTTCCTCCACATCCCAAATCAGGTTTTGCTGCTCTGCAGTTCCAGCAGCACACGCCCCGGCCTGGTCATGGGTGTCAGTGACATCCCAGCTGAAGAACTTCTCTTGCTGGTGACACACCAGTGATTTCCATGTGTAAAATAATCTTAGAGCTTTGGGGCCTTTGCAAAATTTTGATTTGAGAACTTGGAACTTTCACAATATCCCAAAAGAGAAATGTTTTGTTTCTTTGTGAGTAAATCTAAATGTCACCTGTCACCTTGGTGGCTGTTAGCAAATAAGCAGGTTCCTGTTGACACTAAGACTTAGAACACTGGGATTTTCCAAATAACATTCAGGAAGTTATGGCTATAGAACCAATCTAGGTCCTTCTTTTGTGCTTGCTACATATAGCTTAATTAAATTACTAAAGGATTAAACTGACAGATAGAGATATTAATTACGAGGTGATGAAACCTGTTGAGTCCATCAGCTGTTTTCAGAACACTCAACCTCCTGATGGATCAAAGGTTGCTCAGTCAGTCTTGTTGGGGTGTAGTGTTCTTACTACATCCCCACTTTCCTGGTTCTTTGGTGCAACAGTCATGTGTCTGCCATAATGAAACGTGTGTGAACTTCCTGGAGAAGAATACAAGGAGCATCCTTTATGAAAACTCTTGGAGAAACAGCCCATGCCCTTGTAGTCTGGTCTCCAGGTCTGTGTGGTGTTGCAGGAGCTCAGCAGCCTCTGTTTCACTCCCAGTGCTCTTTTTATGTGTGTTGAAGTCTCCTGTGCACAGACCGTTTTTTTTCCCCCCCCAATCCTCACTCTCTTTAGCTGTCACCCAGAGGAAAAACACTAAAAGAAAGAGGAAGCTGCTTGTGGATGTAGTCAAGGAACTCAGCAGCAGCACCATCTACAACCAGCTCAACAACTGCACGGACATCCTCACGACGCTGGACCTCGCTCCCCCCACCAAAAAGCTGATGGAGTGGAAGGAGTCGGGAGGCGCGGAGCAGCTGCTGTCGCGCCCGGCCCAGCCCGTGCTCCACGCCGAGCTGCAGAGGGTAAGGCACGGGGGGGAGGGCTCGGGGC
>NW_008607142.1:5761-6137 GCF_000691845.1 Merops nubicus | reverse complement strand
CCGCAGAGTGCGGGGAGAGGGAAGGAGGAGAAGTCTCAGGCAGAGAGCTGCTGCTCCCGCAGTGCCGGGGCTGTAACATGCGCAGGCTGGAGGCTGACAGCTTTATACAATTCTTTTTCTCCCCCTCAAGACAATTTAGTTAACTCTGAGAAAGCTGGGAGCCAGAATTGCTGCTCTAGAAACTATTTTGAAGGAGAGAGTTAGAAAAGGTTTAGGCCTGAGCCTACCCAAACCACACACCTCAGAGCAGCAGCTCCTGCAGCCCACGACAAGCCCTCCTCTGCAGGGAGCAAACCTGGCACTGGGTTGGGGTGCAGGAGAGGCACCAACTGGAACCCAGGAGGTTCCACCCGAACAGGCAGAGAAAATTCTCTGC
>NW_008607142.1:5416-5724 GCF_000691845.1 Merops nubicus | reverse complement strand
AGCTGCCCAGAGAGGTTGTGGAGTCTCCTGCTCTGGAGAGATTCCAAACCCGCCTGGATGTGACCCTGGGCACCCTGCTGTGGGTGAGCTGCTGGAGCAGGGGGGTGGGATAAGATGATCTCCAGAGGTCCCTCCCAACCCTACCATGCTGGGATTCTGCAACTCAAGTGACAGCCTGACATCCAGCTAAAGAAACTGTGCAGCACATGTGGGTACAAATGGAGAAGCCATCCAGGGAGGCACTGGAGCTGGGGCAGGAGCTGGGGGCACACAGAAGATGTAACCCCTGAGGGCTCTCCCTGGCTGTG
>NW_008607142.1:4834-5336 GCF_000691845.1 Merops nubicus | reverse complement strand
GGCTCTGCAGCATCCAGCTGCTGCTCAGCACCAGGCCAGGGTGAGCTCCACAGCCCCTTGACAACACAGCAAAACCAGAGCAGAGCCCTTCTGGCACCACACAGACAGGTTGGAGCAGAGACAGAGATATTTGGGGAAAAAAGGCAATAAATATACCATGGAAAAATGCAACAAATCAGGACGAGGACTCACGCTGTTGTTTAAACATTTCAAGAGGGGAAAAAAATATCCCCCCCCACAGACCCCCACACTGCTGTGGAATCCCCCAGCAACACAGCCCTGACCACACACAGCAGCCTGTGTGCCATGCCCTGGGAAGCTCCACGGCCTGGCATAAATCACCAAAGGTCAGCTCCACAGCTGGCACAGCCGCCCCCGTGCCGCAACCCCGCCTCTCCCCAGGGCTGGAATCAGAGTTTAGGCAGAGGACAAGAACCAGCAGTCTCCCCCTCCTCCTGGGATGGGGTTCTGCCCAGGAAGGGGGGTGTGGGGTGGGTGGGTG
>NW_008607142.1:4228-4655 GCF_000691845.1 Merops nubicus | reverse complement strand
CGGGGCCCCCCTCCACCCCCGGATGACGTGGGCAACTTCTGTGCACCTACAAACACGCCTCTACCTGCCAAATGAAAACCGGCCTTGAGCCAGGCCAGGGAACAGAAGAGCCTGAAACTGCCCATGGCTGCAGTGGGGCGGTGCAGGAGGAGAGCAAGGTGCCAGGAAGTCTGAGAGTCACAGAATCCTTTGGGTTGGAATGGACCTTTGAGATCATGGAGCCCAACCTTTCCCCCAGCACTGCCAGGTCCCCACTGCCCCGTGTCCCTCACACCACATCTCCAAGGCTTGGAAACCCCTCCAGGGGTGGGGACTCCACCACTGCCCTGAGACAACCCTGGACAACCCTTTCCAGAAGACGTTTTTCCTCCTGTCCAACCTCAACCTCCCCTGGTGCAACTTGAGGCCATTCCCTCGTGTCCTGCCG
>NW_008607142.1:3494-4059 GCF_000691845.1 Merops nubicus | reverse complement strand
GTTGCCCTTCTCTGGCCATGCTCCAGCCCCTCCAGGTCTTTCTGCAAGGGAGGAGCCCAAAACTGACCCCAGGATTTGAGGGGCCTCCTCCCCCGTGCTGAGTCCAGGGGGAAGTTCCCTGCCCTAGCCCTGCTGCCCACACTGGTGCTGACACAAGCCAGCTTCTCCCATCTCTAGCATCTTATTCCTGGAGTAAAAGATCTCAGAGAAGAGAAACAGGCTCCGGCTAATTATCAATCAGACTCTCTGCAGCTCCCTGCTGCTGTCCCCTCCCCAGCAGCTGAGTCACTTCCTCTCAGTCTCCACCAAAGAGGTTGTTAGAGACCAATCTACACCTTCCTGGCCTTTATGGAGCCCTTTTTGTCTTTGCCCACACCTTGGGGCACACAGACCACCTCCGGGTGCCCGGCTGTCCCTCGTGCAGACCAGGGGCTGTACTGCTGTGCCCCCAGCCTGGCCCCACTGCTTGCAGAGCCACCTCCCCAGGAAGGATGAGCTCTGAAGAGGAAGGGGAAGAGGTGTCTGGAGACAAGTCACAGGGCGGCTGAGAGCAGAGGGGAGGAGG
>NW_008607142.1:0-3465 GCF_000691845.1 Merops nubicus | reverse complement strand
CTGGCGGCGCGCGCCCCGCGGCTCCCTGCGGCAGCCACGGCCTCTGCCCAGCACCACTCTGTCCTCCTGACCCTCCTGCCCACTTCTTAATTTGGTTTCCTCCTCGCTGCTGCCAGCAGAAACATTTCCAACATCTCTACAGGCAGAGAGAGACCAGAGCCCTCTGAAAAGCAGCCCACTGCTGCTGGGGGACGTGGAAAGCGAGCTGGTGGAATCCCACCATGACATTTTAGCTGTCACGAGGGTCAGACAGCCCCAGAGTGAGTTTGGGTTTAAATCCTCAACCAATTATTGAGCGTGGCAGGAACACCCTTGACAAAAAGCAGAAGCTGTGGCTCTGGCTGCTTGGCACTGCCCTGCCCCGGCCGTCCTCCCTCCGAAGACACCCCTGAGATTGTTCCAGTGAGAACCCATGAGCCGTGCCAAGACACAGCCCACCCAGTCACAACCTTTCATGGCTTGTGATCCCTACCTGGCCAGAACTCTTTCCAAGTGTGGATTACCTGGGAGTGTACAGAGTTCCTGCACCAGCCTCTGCCCCTAAACCCACAGCTATGCCCCTCACAACTTGACTGTATTATTTTCTTCCCAGTTGCTTTACAAACCAAAGAGCCCATTCTGTGTCTCTGTAGCTATGTGGGACCACGGTGGGTAAGAGCTACGTGTACCAGCCACTCTTATGCCATGACACAGCCAAGCTGAAACACCTCCAGCAACACCAACGCTCCCCAGAAACCAGGCATGTACTGAGGGCATGCTGCTCAGCCATGCTGCAGCCACCTGAGTCACCCTGGCAGTGCCAAGAACAGGGCAAAAGGTCCTTCATGTCCTCATGGTCCCGAGGACCAACTGCACCAACCCCAAAGAGTCAACCTGAACACCCAAAGAGGCCCAGATGGCCACCTTGCCAAAGTCATGCCTCCGGCCCACCAGACCTCCAGTTTTACACCAGTTTGGCAACACCTGTGTGCTCACACCAAGTGGAAACAACTGTCCAAAGAGAGCCAAGAACAAAAAGTTTAAAGGCCCAAAGCAACAAAACCTGGCTAGAGAGGAACACCCACGTATGGGACACGGACATATAGATCTGGACATCGTGAGCTCCCCCCCACCCCAAGGCTCCATGTTTTGAGGGTGGAAGGTGTCATTTCTGTACCTGTATCCGAGTCTTTTTGATCTCCATTTGTTCCAACAGTGAAAGGCAGCTTCCGTTTGGTCGCTCGCTCTTTCACCTCTTTGCCGCCATCGCTCCGGTCCAACTTTGGAGTCTTGGTTAGAGAAACTTTATCTTTATCCTAGAAAGAGAAGAGACCAGGTTAACCAGTCGTCCCCAGCATCCTGCACCAGCCTCAGGCAGCACTTGGCCTCTCCTCCCTGCCCTGGATTCCCAGCAGCAGGGTTTGGCCTCTTGCAGGGAGGAGCCTCCACCAAGCTAAGATGCTAAGATGTCACTGGAGCCACCCAAGGCTGCTTTGTGGTGCTAAACCTGCAACCAGCTCAGGTAGCAACTGGAGCCTTGTGTGAGGCCAGGGATGCTCCTGGCACAGGGGCAAGGCAGGCTGGGGTGGGGGAAAACAAGGATTTCTGAGCACCCTCATCCCTTGGGAAGCGTTTCCCAGTCCTAAGCAGAAGCAGGACACAAAGGAGCACATGGAGCATGTCCAGGGACACCCCAAACCCAGCATTAAAGCCCCTGGTTCAATGGTGAGAGCTTCTCCTGTGGTATTTCCAGCACCAGCAGGCAGGGGTACTGTTTGAGGGTACATGATAACATGTTATTGTGGAGGATATTCTGGCAGCCAACACGTCTGCCAGCGTCACTGGCCATCCACAGGGTCAGCACAGCAGCCAAAGGCACTCAGAAGGTCTGCACTGGGCTGGGGCAGCTCTGCTGGTACCCAGGGGCTGCGCTCTCCAGCCCAGAGAAAGGAGCTGGATCTGCCCCCTGTGCTCCCACTGCTGCCTCCAGCCCAGGGCAAAGGCTCCAGCCACAGCAGCAGATCCACAGCCCCAGCCCAGCACAGTCTGCCTCAGACCTGGGGCTGATCATCTCTTAGCCCCAGCTCTCTGCAAACACCAACCAAGGTGTTCCCAGTGGTTGAATCCCAGCGTGGTGAGGTTGGAAGGGACCTCTGGAGATCATCTCATCCAACCCCCCTGCTCCAGCAGCTCACCCACAGCAGGGTGCCCAGGGTCACATCCAGGCAGGTTTGGAATCAATCCAGAGCAGGAGACTCCACAGCCTCTCTGGGCAGCTGCTCCAGGCTCGGCCACCCTCATAGCAGAGAATTTTCTCTGCCTGTTCAGGTGGAACCTCCTGGGTTCCAGTTTGTGCCCGTTGCCCCTTGTCCTGTCGCTGGGCACCACTGACAAGAGTCTGACCCCAGCCTCTTGCCTGCATCCTTTAGATACTGATAAGCATTGATCAGACCCCTGTGCTGAAGCTGGGCCTCTCCCAGGCAGGTTTCTGCCAGGATTTTCAGAGGAGAAGCTCCTTTGAGAAGGAGACCACGGATACTGCACGGGAGCACTGCTGCTGCTGAGCACCCTCTGCTCTCCCAGAGGCAGATCTGTGCCCACTCTGTACCAGCCCTGGACTTCACCATGCAGCGAGGGGGGGGCTGCTGGGTCTGAGCAGCAGGGAGGGATTCTGACGAACCACCCCGAGCAGGACAAAGCACTGAGACAGATGAGGGTTTTCACATGAGCAGCAAGAGCTGGTAGATAAACGTGAGGGGCTCAGGACGCTGTGAGTACACACAGACTGCAGGCATGTGCTGGTGGTTTTTGTATTGCAGACACTGTATTATTTTAAGCAAGAGCTTCTGGTCTGAAGACTGTGCCACCACTCTAAAAACAAGGCCAGAACGAGGAGCTTTGTGATAGATCTGATTTCAATAACCTAGCAAAACCCAGACCCTAAGCTTTAGATATAAAGTTAGATTAAAGAAAAGAATCTAAATACATTAAATCACGCCAGACCACTGCTGGGAAGAGAAATTCCCTTGTTTAGAGAAGCCCAGTCATGCTGTCTGCAGCAGGCTCAGCACTCTGGCAGGTGGCTCCTGGGCCAGCAGTCACGAGGTGGAGTTGTCACCAGGGCCTCAGCTCCTTCCCCTTCCCGAGGTTCCCTCTGGCAGCCAGACCTCAGCTCGGGTCCTGTGCATCCCCTTTGCAACAGGCAGCAAGACCCCACGCCCAGCGCCCAGCCCCCCTCAGCCCAGGATGGACAGAGTGGACTGGAAAAGCCCTTTTTTGGTAAAGGATCCTCACCAAAGTTATCTGCCACCACATCGGCACGTTCAGAGCCTGAAGAAGGGCAGCCCAGAGCCCTTCCCTGGCACGGGAGCAACGGGCTGAAGCCACAACAGCCAAAATAAACACTCCAGCATTTTCATGTTCTCATTTTAAGCTTTATTTCCCCCATTACTTCCCATTTTGTAATGAAGAACGTCATCCTTTTCA
>NW_008607141.1:0-1363 GCF_000691845.1 Merops nubicus | reverse complement strand
AGGTGGTCTCTAAAGCAGTGCTGACACCACCAGGAGAGACTGCATAGGGGGTTGCAGCTGAGGCAGGGGAGCTGCTGAACTGTTTCAGGACACTCCTGAGCATGATGATGCAGGAGTATCCCAGAGGCCTAATCTGTAGTTGTCTTGGTGAGAGACACTGCCAACTTTCTCCACACACCTCTTCCTGCCCCTTCCAAGCAGAAATTCAAACACAAACCAGGAAAAAGTGTCCTGTACAGCAGTACAAACATGTACCCCACTGGAGAGAGGTCAGCACTGGGGGTAGGACCTGCTGCAGGGACAGGTGCCAGTCTGCCTAAGAAGGGAACAGACACACCCAGCTCAGCTTCCTCACCAAAGAGCCTGGGGTGATCATGACGTGTCCCGAATTCACAGCAACAGGTACCCCTGGATCTGGGATAGTCTGGTCACTGCTGCCATGGCTGGAGAGCAGCACAGTACTCAGCACTCCAAGGCTTGTTGGGACAGACTGTCAGCAAGTGAGAAGCTGCTTTCCCTTCTCTTTGCCATTTCTTCAGGAAGAAAGAAGTGCAGATCAAATGTGGAAACGAGAGAGGAGAAGGCAAGGCACAATGGATTGCTGCCCAGGGTGAGTGGAGCTGGCACAGAACTAATCCTGGTCAGTGATTTTTCTTTTCAGCTCAGTGTCCTAGTTCCATGTAAAAAGGGGTTCAGGGCAGGACCCACACGGAACAGAACTATGTACTCGCCTCTCCCCCTCCTCGAGAGAGAGACACTTTTGAAAAATGTTTAGAGTTTACCACCAAGGGTTGCTGTGTGCAGAAAGTCTCTTGCTCATATTTTCTCCGACAGAAACCAGGGTCACTGCTAAATCTGTGCATTGAAGTGTACCTGTGAGGATGAGCAGGCAGGTGACCCCAGACTGACCAACGAGGGATCCCATCCCATAAACGTCACACTCAGTCCAAAGCTGAGGGATCACACGGGTCATGCCTCTTGTTCCAAGGGCAGCATTTGAGGAGGACTCTGTCTGTTCTGCCTTTGATCCCAATAGGAGTCCTCTGTCTGTTCTGCCTTTGATCCCAATCCATGTGTTCCTGAACCCAGCTCCTGAATCAGGTTCCCATCTGCCACCAAGTCCCGTCTGGGACTGCCCCAGTGCCTGCCCCACAGGACCAGTGGTTACAGTGACAGAATTGCCATTGGGGGGGTTAGGTTCCATATTGGCTTTGTACATATTTGTATAAATTGCATTTTATTAGTATTAATTTCACTAAAGACGTTTCCTTTTTCTTTATAATCTGGCCAGGCTGGATTGATGGGCTGATGCCAGTTGTATGAGAGTCAGCAAAGTCAGGTGCTGGGTCCTGCATTTGGGTCA
>NW_008607140.1:487-7488 GCF_000691845.1 Merops nubicus | reverse complement strand
TTTGTTTTTGTTTTTGTTTTTTTCCCTGGATGTAAATTCTTACTATTTGTTAATGGCAAAGATTGTTTTTAAAGTTCTGGTACCATATATTCTGTTAAAAAACAAAATTAGGATTTCAGAATTGCATTCCTTCAATAATTCAGTAATTGACTGCTCATGATCAGTCCATTGAATGATATCACACATATAACAGATGGTGGTGACAGAATGTTTCTTACCCCTACATGACCTGATATAAAAAACTGTATGTATAAGATATTACTTATTGTGGGAAATCCCATTTCTTTTGTACTACGTATTGATAAGGACAAGAGAAACAGGACAAAAGTATTTTTAGTTTTGCTTTCCTTCATTTTTAATGTCATGGCATGTGAGTGTGTTGAATACTGAAGATTAACTAAATTCAAAAAGAATCTAATAAAATGTAGCAAGAAAGCTGTTTTCTAAAGTGATTTGCAAGATATCCATGTACCTCAACATAACTGACAAACCTGCAAGTCTTGATGTTCGCAGAAAACACAACACACATTTTAGGGAAAGTATCTTTTAGAGTAGAAAACTACCATCACATGACTGAGAAGGAGTGGGTAGCATATATAATTTATCTCTGTAACTAGTGAGTTTCCTGTTTCTTATTACTTTCCACTAAAATCTATCAGAATAAAACAAACAAACAAACAAACAAACAAACAGACAAATCATCTAAGTACAATGTTTAATTTCCAAATAACAAATAGAAATCTACAAATGTATACTTTGACAGCCAGTCAGGATTTGAAACAAAAAAAACGTACTCAAGATTTATCAGTGTAGCAGCACAGCTGGAATTTCACCCTTTTATCTGCAGAACAAAGTTCAGAAAATAGTAAAAAATGTTTGGTACCGAATTTAAGAACTAAAGAATACATACTAAGCTTTCCACAGAAGAAAAGTAATTTTATCATTCTTTACCTCATCATGTGGTTCATTCTTCAGTACAGAAGTTCAGTCATTATAAGGCAGCTATATATTTTTATTAGATTAAGGAACAGATATTTAATTAGTGATATCCATGAATTTGTTTCTAATTAATAACCATAATTATACAACAAATATAGGTTAAATAACATTTTTTTTTCACAGAAAAAGAAAATAATTTACTTGTTTCTAGGCATCCTGTTCTAGCACCCCCGCTGAATTTGAAATGTTTAAAATTTGGCAAGAGATTAATATTGGAAAAGCATTTGCTTTTCCATAAAGCAAACACAAACAACATAAGTAAGGGATTAATAATACTGAAATATCAGTAATTTTTTGAGTCAGTAGAAATGCCATTCATAAAACTGATAGGAGTTCAAAACTAGATCCCAAAAGTCATAACAATTATAGGATAAAAAAATATTGCAGCAGATCAAAACTGTGCAGCTTTCTCATTGAAACTGAAAAGTTTTGCAGAAATGTTTATGTTTCAACAAATCTTTTAGCAGTAAAATTCTTCAGATCTGTGTTGATTTTAGTGTCAAGACTACTGCCTATTGCAGAATAGTGAGCAGCCTGATGAATATGGATGGAATATTTTAAATTATTGTTCCAAATCAGGGGATAAGCTTTATTCACTACTGTATTTGATATATTGGAGGCACAGGTTCGTGTGTGTTTTTTCTTTAAAATCTTTTGAAGTGCCTTGGATGGGTTTTTTTGGTTTTGTTTTGAAATGGAAGAAAAAGTATTTTGAAACCTTACAGTGCTTTATTAAAGGAAATGATATATCATGTCTGCTGCAGGGGAAAAATAAAATAAAAGAAGCCACAAAACAATAAACCCACCAAAACCACCTCAAATCTTGATCCAAGGTAAAAAATGGCAGCTAATTCTATGCAGGAAAACTACTACAAAGGTGTAGAGACATGTAAAAGACAGAACCATTTGAATAATACACAGAAAGAATACAGAGATATTCTCACAATGGGTTAAGCTAGTGATTAGAAAGGTGGAGTAAACAAAAAAAAAAAATTTTTTTTTCATGAAAAAAAAAAACAAACAACAAGATGCTAGGAGAATAGCAGCCAGCTGTGTTAAAGGTGATGCTTGTTCTGACCTGTAAGTAACAAGAAGTTACCTGGCACCAGTAACTTTGGTGCAATGCAATGGGCCAAAACAAAGCTGGAACATCCAGAACGGAACTGCAACAAAAATAACTGCAATAATGCAGTAATACACCTAGTGCATATTATGTGCAATACTTTCTGCATGTACAGTTTTTGGAATCTGTACTAAAGAATGCACCTCTTCAGGTTTTGCTCTCTTGCTAATTTAAGTCAAAGCCAAATCTCTTATTAATTTCTATGATATGCAAATTTGGTTTTTGCGTAGGTGAGATATATTGATGTATGTGCCAGAAACAAGATTAGGTAAAGTTTTTTAACTTTAAAAAGATTTTTACAGTGTTCATTTATTTTCATTTTGCATCCATAATGCAAAACGAAATCGTATGCTCATACTAATGGGAAAAAAAAGAAGAAAAAGAAGTTCAACAGTGAAATGACTTTGACTAATCTGATTGTACAGACCAGTAAAATTTGGCAGGCAGCCAGCAGAAATGGCCTGAATACCAATGCCATATGGGCACAGAAAGAATGCTGTGGACCATATGTTGGGAAAATGGCCCAGGAAGTCTTCCCAGACACTGGATAGACAGCATGAAGAGCTATACAAGAAGAGAATCTATCAGCCGCAGCCATGCAGATCAGAACTATCAGCATTTGAGCTAACTGCTGAAACAGCTAATAATCAGGAGTGTATTACGCGGTAGGGAAGAAAAGCATATCTAGCCAAACAGTGTCAGAGTACATAATTCATAGAATTTAACTGTGAAAAAACAGTGTAGTCAATATCATTTATAAATAAGAACTTTAAAACTAAAATCAGCCACATACATGATAAATAACCAACAACCTCCCTATAAATCACACAAATTACAAAATGTTGACAGGATTACTCTTGGGGAAGGGCAGGGACAAGAAGGCAGCTTAAAGAAGGTAAAGAATTTTCATGCAAAGATGGCAAGTCAATAGGTGATCTTTGAAAATGCAAGAAATCTGTTCTGTGCAAATGCAACTGAAAAGGCAAAATCTACTTCTTTCCTTTAAATACAGTACATTCCTTGTCAGTAGTTGTCCGGTAGAGGATCCAGTGCAGGATGCTGTAGAATTATATTAATAAAAAGTGTAATTCATAACATTATCACATGGTAGCTGTTTGGAAAGGAAAGGCACATATTAAAGAAATCACAGTGAAGACACAAAAACTCTATCAGGATTATGTAATGTTCATATTTGCCTCATAGAATTTTGTTACAAATCATCTTAATAATTTACTTATATTGTGTAGTTCAGTAACTGGAGCACTGAACTTATTACCTGAGTAAACATAACGATTTCAAGGGCCATAGAAGAAATAATAAGGGTAGAACAAATGTAATGGGATTTTGTGTGGAGGACTTGCTAAAAGTCAGGGGCCTGATAGTTCACTTCAGGTGCATTTCCTCACCAAACTTTCCCATAAACAGAAAGCTCATGTCATTTCTTTATAGTGTCATTTTTCGAGTAATTTTTACAGTAGAGCCTTTTCTCCCTTTCCTTTGAAGTGGTATGAATGGAAATAAAAATTAACTTTAACATGCTCATGTTGTAAAAAGAAAGTTTTTATTGGCACCTGAATGAGCTATGTAGGAAAGGAAAGGATCATGCATGTCTGCCAACAGGACTATAAACTAGTCTTAGTAAATGGGCAGCACGGTCAAAGCTTATGACAAACCAACAGGAAGATATTTATCTCCTGTTTTCAAAACCTTTTAATGCTATTAACCAGGTCTTTAGCTGCTACAAATAAAGAGGAGATATGAAGGAATTGTGAACTTTACATAGGCAAATGGTGACATTCTCATGAGTATCTTTTGACACTCTTCTGTTATTAATACACAGTAAATGTACAGTTATTTCCTTCAGAAACTTTAATAAGGAAATATCTTTTTATTTGGTAGAGAAATACTAATTTTATCCTCTGCCAATGTGCAGATGATTATGGAGGGAACAGAAATGCATTTGCTTTGATTAGGAACATGTCAAAGGAAAGTCTCTAAAAACCCACTCACCTGATTTTATTGAGTAGTAGAAAGAAAATCATGAATCACTATTCATTTTTAATTATATAAAATAATCATGTCTAATTGGAACCTTATTTTTCCTTTTTTCTTCTTGTTTTACTGGAAGCAGTCCAAAATGCTAAGTCATAGTATACAGTCTATCACAGAACACTCTGCTGTGTGCTGGAACATCTCTTGGTCGGGACAAGTTCCTTCCTGCTTTTCGTTTTTGCATATTAGAGCCTTCTATTTAAAAATAAATTACTGAAAAGCACCTCTGCCATAAAAAAAAAAAAAAGAATGTGTTCTGCATGTGAAGCCAGTGTAAGTTCTTTTTTTCTTTGGACTTGCAGGATTTTTTGATATTTGTAGGAAACTGATTTCTTCCATTAAATTATTCTTAGTATTTTGGAATCCAAGACTGAGAATCTTTATTTTTTTGTATCTTTTTTTTCTAAATATTCTAGATAATTTTGCACCAATTATTATTAGCACTTAAAATAGATGATTGCACACGCCTTTTTATGGATACTTACAATGAGAGAGAAGAGGTTGTTTCAGTAACCCTTGACTCGTGTCATGGTTTCTGAAACCCTTAATTTCTGCTAAAAATCATAACTCTCTGAATGCATCTT
This sequence comes from Merops nubicus, assembly GCF_000691845.1. Lineage (NCBI taxonomy): Eukaryota > Metazoa > Chordata > Aves > Coraciiformes > Meropidae > Merops > Merops nubicus. The sequence goes on along the minus strand of NW_008607140.1, from coordinate 2,730 downwards.
TTCCTCTGTATTACAAGTAAAAAGTTTGCTTCTGAGTGGGAATCCAAAGACCCTCTTAAAAAAGCTGTCCTGTACGTGCTGAAACTCAGTGATGCTTTTGGAGTTTATTCCTCATGATAACTGAGAGCTCTTTCTTCTTGAAATAAATGATTTCTTTTACTCGCTGGTTACTAATTATTTTCTCTATATCATATTTTCTTGAGAAGCACAAGTGACAAAAAAGTGAAAAGTGGCAACAGAAGGCCTCAATAACATCCAGCTAATAGGGACAATAAGCACTATTTCAGCATTTAAAATGGAACCTGACAAAAATCCCCATTAAATTAACTCAATGGGAATGCAGAATGCAGTTTCACAATTGATATAAAATTGGCAGAGCTTCACTGAAGTCAATTGAGCTATGCTGAATTACATCACTCAAGCATTTGGTTTCCTAGTTGGGGGGAAAGTAAAGTATTTCAATCTCAAAATAATAATGGATGGTTCTTTTTTCGCAAGGGACAATAGTTTTTCTATAAAAAGGTTCTACCATTTTATTTAATATATGTCACCTACGTCAATCATGGCAAATGTTCTAAGTTGTAAAAAAAAAATTAAATAAGATGCTGAGACTAAAGTAGAATAACCAGTTGTAGAGTATAATATAGTTGTCCATTTAAAAACCCTGATGGATGGGTTTCTGTACTTGAAAAAGTCTTTGGTCAATGTGATAAATGTTGCAAAAAAGAAAGGAACTACAGAACTATATGCATATAGAGGGGAAAAGTCTCAGCACCAATTAATAAAACCATGTCCCTTAGCTGTGTCCAAGCCAAAACAAGTACAACTGGAAAGAAAGAATAGTAGTGATGTATACAGGACGACAGCTTGGTGACATATATTGAGCTACTAAAACAGAATTTTTATCCTACTACATTTTCCGACTTTGTTCCCCTTCATCTACCACCTTCTTCCTGATGTTGTGTTTTATTTTCATTTTACAATTACTGTTTAAGTACTGACAAGCATCATGGACTGTCCACCTCCTACTCATGCTCTGTAATCTTATTTCCTTGTTCCCTAACATTTTTTTCCTGTCTAAAATGCTACTCAGAAAACTTGAGGGGAAGACCCACCAGAGCACTGTGGATAATGTATGCCAAGAGAAAAAAAGCCTCTCCTCCCCTCCTCAAAAATATCAGCTTTCAAATTGAAATACCCTGTGAATCCCCTCATGCCATCATAGGATGTACCTGTTTTATCTTTGGATATGACTAATGGAAAGAAGTTTTGACTGTTTCTTAAACAAAAATAAACAGACCCCCTACCTCATAGTCTTCTATCTCAGTTTTAAGATGAGTCTCCTCCTAATATACAGGAAAATCTTGGAAATTCCTGGAAAATTTTCTTGTAAAACAGCAGGATAACAGTGGTGGCTTTATAAAAGTGTTTATATAATAGCATCTCTGGTGCATATTTACTTAATTTAGGACTTGAGTTATTATCTTTGGATTACATTAATGAAGTCCAAAGTCAGACACCTTATTTCTATCATTTAAATATAAATTAGCTTATTGGGGTTTCTAGACTTTCAGTTCCATGTAAAAGGAATGAATGAGTCCTTTACCTCCTCTGACCTACTATGTCAGTCATCATTGATATGGATGTCCTTCACTTTAAGTTCACTTCCTTCTTTTCAGTTATTTTATCACATGTAAGATACTGATATCTTTAGTACTAGATTCTTTTTTTTCTGTTTGGGAAAAAAAAAAATCTTTATTAGCATTATTTATGAGGTTTATTCTACTGTTTAAACTTCTTAACTAAATCTTCTTTCACTCACTTGTGACTGATAAATATACTTAAGAATCTCACTAAAGTTATGAAAAAAATCTCCCGAAGCATCCATTGCTCTTTCCTTTGTTTGTCATTAGGGTTTTTTTTGTTGTTTGCTTGTTTGTTTTGTTTGTTGTTTTTTCTTTTCCCCAGCAGATCAAGACACTGCTTAGTTCATAACTTTGTATATACATTTTCTGTGAAATTCTGAGAACTAAAGTATTTAAGGAATATTTCCAGCCAGAGGATAAAATGTTACTATGGTTAGCACTGTCATTATTATAAGATTATTATTATTATTGTTATTGTTATTTTCATCATCATAATAATTTTTATCAATGCCATAAACTCAGTTTCCACTGGCACTGTTGTTTGGTTTAGTTTGGGTTTTTTTTCCATTTTATTTCTCCTGTCCAGCTGAGTATGAA
>NW_008607140.1:0-456 GCF_000691845.1 Merops nubicus | reverse complement strand
AGAGCGGTAGAGTAGCCTGGTGGGCACCTGACATCCAGCCAAGGTCAATCCTCTTCAATATCTCAGGCAATGGAGCTTTTAATTTATTAGCAAAAAGTTTAGTTCTATCATCACTAGAAAGACAATATGTTATTGTTTTCCATGGACTGTCATGAGCTACCTGTTAAGTTTTAATTCCAAAATCTTTATTGTAGGTGATGAGACAGGAGACAAGAGAAACTCTGATTTTGAGAGAAAGGGAAAGCATGTCTTTCTGACAGGAAAGTCTTGGTTTAGCCTAAAAATAAGTGTTTCATATGGAAGTCAGTGATGGAAAGACACACAGAAAAGCAGCTATCATTTTACAGCTGCTACTCTTCTCCTCTCCCTTGATCTTGTTATGCTTGAAGGCTAGCAGGAAGGAATGAGTGCCAGTACATCCTTTTCCATCATGGTGTCCTGGTTCCGTGTAAAAAG
>NW_008607139.1:35877-41498 GCF_000691845.1 Merops nubicus | reverse complement strand
TCCCTTCCCCCACACCATCCCCTCGCTGCCTTCCCAGCACAGCTCAGATCTTTTCCAAGCCTGACATGAGAGCTGCTGGCAGGGAGGAGCAGGAGCTTTGGATGACACCCGAGTGCAGGCAGTGGGCAGTGGGCAAGCGCAGGGTCCCTGCTTTAACCCTTCCCCTCCTGCCCCAGCCTCCACCAACGCCCCCTCCAAAGGCACCCAAGCAGCCATCCATCCCAGCGTCCCCTTTCCAGCAGTCCCCTCCTGGGGGTCAGGAGGGACGGTGGGCTGGAGGGGAGGTGGGCTGGGGTGGTGGCTGCATCCCGGGGCTGCAGGCAGGAGGGGGTTAGCGCGTTGCTGCAGGATGTTGCAACCTCCTATTTCCATCTGTGGCCCGAGAGAGTATCTGAGGACTTCACAGCTTCCAGCCTGTGTGTGCCACCCCTGCCTCCGAGCACATCGAGGTACCCTTGGGAGGGTAAAGAGGCAGCCAAGTGCCCCACTCAGAGTAAACTCAGGGCAATAACAATCCCTGAATAGCATGAAATTAAATTTCATGGGGCTTATGATGCTGGTGGTAGGAGTGGAAACAACCACTGGTGTTCCACTGGTGCTTCTGCTGGTGCCCTGTTGGCACCCCCAGCACTGAGGATCTGGCTCTCTGCAGGGAGCCAGGCTCGGCTGCGTCTCTGCCAGGGAGCTGTGCCTTGCTTGGCACTTGCAGAGCACCCGTCGTGCCAGGAGAGGGGCTGGAGAACCTTTGGAGACCTCCCCTTGGTCTGCCCCAGAGAGCAGCAGAGCAGCAGCGACCTGGTTCAGCGTGTGCTGACAGCCAGGGTTTAGCCCACGCAACCCCACCAGCATCACTGCTCCTGGGGGTGGCAAGCAGCCAGGGGATTTGGCTACTCTGGACCAACCTCAGGGTCCACCAGGGCCACCTGAAGAGCACGAACTTGCTGCAGCTTCTCAGTCCCCTGGGTCTGGCTGGGGAAGAGGCACCCACCAGTGCTGGGCTGGCCCTGGCATTGCTTCCCAGGGGCTTTGGGGCAGAGCGGGCAGCAGAGGTCACCCAGCTCCCCAGGGGGAGGATGCTGCCTGGAAACATCCCACGTGCCTGCTGGAGCCGTTGGCTTGGGCCACGCTTCAGGCAACGGGACAAGACACACCCCGAGGAGGGTCAGAACCCACAGTGGTGACAGGACTCAGCGTGGGGGGACGTGTGGCTAGCGGGAGCCAGCGGCAGTTGCCAGGCTGGCGTTGGACTCAAGTAGCCCATGGGAATCCCCAGCTTAAAAAAAACCCCACAGGAATTCAAAAGATCATGCTGGAAAATGAAGAATTAATGTGTTTTTTTTCTCAGCCTCTAAGTCTTCCAAACCCACCACTATTCACTATAGAGTGGGCAGAGGATGGGGGTGACTCTCACTTGGGGTTTTTTTTATTGGTGGTGTTTCTTTTTTGTGAAAACCCAGCACCACCTGCCTTTAAAACAGCCCAAAACCCCAGCGAGCTCCTGGTGGCTCAGAACACCCCCAGTGGTGCAGCTCCAGCAGCGTGTGTTTGCAGAAGACAATTTTGGAGCCTCCAGCTATCTTTTCAGATCAGCTCTGTAATGTAGTTACAGCAAAGCTTTAAGGGACAACAATATATCCGGGGACAGTGAATACCAGGCTCTTAAATAGCACATTATTGAGTTACAGAAAGGGACACCAATTTGTTTATAAAACAACTGATTTTGTCTGGTACAGCCAAAGGGTGTTTATCCCAGTGACTGCTAAAAACTTGTATAATCTCAAAAAAAACCCCAAACCCTAGCACAGCTCCAGGCTGGGCTCAGCACCCACGAGCACGACTGGAAGCAAATCTCCCCCTCCCCGTGCTGTTTGTGAGCAGGAAGAAAAAACATTTCACGTCAATTTTTTTCCATTTTCCCACTTTTCTTTTTAGTAACTCAGGGAAATTAAGGAGATAAACACCCCGTGGGACTTTCTCAAGTGGCTTTTTCCAGTGGGTGGCTGACGGCACAGCCTGCACCCGCTGGGGTTTGGAGCTCTTTGGGGTCCCCCTGTCCTGCTGGGTGCATTGGCAGGATTTGGCCCTGCTCCTTCTCCTTCCCCCCACGGTCCCACTGCTGGGGCAGAGCAGTTGGGTGTGCAGAGGTAGGAGAGGCAGAGGCCACAGGGCTCTGGTACTGAGGCATCCCCATAAAGCTCCCTGTCCCCCACGGACATAGAAATGCTCTCCTGACCACGGCGAGTCTCCTTGGGCTGGGTTTGAATCACAGAACCACAGGATGGAAGGGACCTTAAAGATCCTCCAATCCCACCCCCCTGCCATGGGCAGGGACACCTCCCACTAGACCAGGTTGCTCAAAGCCCCATCCAGCCTGGCCTTGAACACCTCCAGGGATGGAGCATCCACAGCTTCCCTGGGCAGCCTGGGCCAGGGTCTCACCACCCTCAGAGTGAGGAATTTCTTATCTAAATCTCCCCTCTTTCTGTTTAAAATCCTCACCCCATGTCCTATCACTGCACCAGAAACTACTCCAGCTTTCCAAAGCTCTTGAACAAACACATGTTCTCCTGGCAGCAGGTCTCCTTCCCCATGTGGGTCTGGGTTTTTAAAACCCATTCAATGCATGCAAGGGTGGAGAGGGGACCTGCTCTTGGGGGGCTTCCTGGGGTTGGGGGAGCAAGACCCATGGCACAGCCCCAGGGGTCCTCCTGGGTAAGCAAGGGCTGCCACGGGGAGGGTAAATGGTGTTTGTAGCAGCACTTGGGATGCCCGTGGCTGAGGACCCAGCACTGAGCTGTGACTCATCCCCAAACCCTGCAGCCCCAGCGGGTCCCCACTGCACCATCCTGCCCCACCCTGGGTGACCTCATGGGGCTAAAGGATCAAGGGATGGAGAGGGTTGGGTTGTCCCGTGGGCATCCAGCCTCTGGGTGCAGGTTTGGGTGGAAGGGGTGTGCCCCAGGAGGATGTGGGGAGCAGGCAGCAAGGGAGGAGGTGCTGCAGGGTTGTGCTTTCTGTGATGGGTTTGGGTTGGGTGCACAACAGGGTCTGGTTTCCAGAGCTCTTGAGCTGCTGGTTGCTGGTTTCTCTTCCTCCAGCATTAACTTCTCACATCTACAAGCGTGCAGGTCAGGTCTGGGCTCTCCCAGAGCTGGCTGCTCGCTGGCTTTGCTGCACAAGCTCCTTGTTTCCACACTAATCCCTGCTGCAGGCAGTGCCCCCTGCGCTGGGCACTGCGAGTGCTTGGCCAAGCATCACCTGGCTCTGCTGTTCCTTGGTGGCTGAAGCTGCATTTACCCTTCCTGGTGACCATCTGCCTTGTTTTCTCTCTTGCACTCGTGTTCATATTGGGCTCCCCTGGGGTCTTTCCAGGGTGTCTTCTGCAAAGAGGCTGAATCTTGAGGGCAGAAGAGTAAGGGCACCTCCTTGAGATGTGTTTGGTGGTCTTGCTGCAGCCCTGCAGACTCGGGGGCCCACTGCTGTGCCCCAGGTTCTGGGTATCTGTAGAGCTGAGATCTCTCACCAGCAGCATGTCTTCACCTGAGACCCCCCAGCCTACCTGTCTTTGTGAACCCAGCCCTGCATACGGTGGGGCAATAAATGCATCTCTCTGGGGCTGACCAAAGGCTTGGGGGGGACTCTGGGTCCACAGATGCTCTCTCAGAGCTGTGCCCTGGGAAGGGAGGAGCAGAGCCCCAGAGCCTGAGTGGGTCAGCAGGATGGGGGGGGGTCCCCTGGCACCCTGTGTCTCCCACAGCCACGTGTCTGCACACAGCAGCCCAGAAAGTCCTTCCCCTTCTCCCTCAACCCCCAGGGGGTTATTTTCAGTGCAGTGCCAATTTGGGATGGGGTGGTTCTGCGAGGACCCTCAGACAGGACCCTGCCACCCTTCTGCCTGTCTTGGTTGTACAGAACCTGTCGCGCAGCATCTCTGGTAGCTTCCAAACCATTTGTGGTATTTTGGAAGCTGATTCATTTGTGTGGCCTCAGAGAAGCAAAAATATCAGAGGAAACTAAATTTCTGTTGGAGTGAAGGCCATGTGCTCCTGAGCAGGGAGCTGCTCCCAGTTGCCTGCTGGCAATTGCTGATGCTGAACTGGGAGGTGAGATGCTCATCCCTGGTGCTGGCCGTGGGCAGTGTGTCCAAAAGCCACAGTTCATGGGTGTCACAGTAAAAAGGAGCCACCCAGCTTAGCTGGAAGTCCAAAACTTTAAGAATGCAATAAATAACAGATCAGAGCTTTGTTGAGATGTTTTAAGTGACTGATTTCTTAGCAGGAGAGCCAGTGGGGCAAGAGTTTGCCTTTAATAAGGAGACCTGGGGGGAGCTGGGGCAGAGCCCCACGGAGGTGACTCGTGCCCAGGGCAGCACATGTTGCTGTGCCCCAACTGCTTTTACCTATCGAGGTGCAAAGAGTTTGATCTCAGTTATTTATAGGAGCTGCTATAAATGTGCCAGGCTGGGAGCAGAGGGGTTGATCCCCCCCCAGCGCCTGGGGGGGCTGGTCTCACCCTGAGCTGCTTCACTCAGGGTGGTGGGATCCAGCTCTCTACCCCACACTGTGTCCCCTGTGCGTACTGGTGTGGGAACTGGGGTTACTGGAGGAGAGGGGGGCTAGGCTGAGCTCCCCCCCCTTGCATTTGGCTCTTGGCTTCCTCTCTTTTGGGAAGCAGGTCAAGCAGAGATGCTGATGGCCCCAGGGCTGTGGACTGTGGGAGGTGGACATAAACTGATCCTGCTCCCTGGGGGTCATCTCTGGGTGGCCACAAAGGGGTCAGAGTAGGACCAGGTGCTGCAGAAGACCCCAAAAAGCCACAAAGCATTTCCATACCCATGACAAGGACCCCTTGGAGGACCCTTTGCCAAGCCCCAGGATCTCCCCACGTGGCTGCAAGCCCCACGCCTGGCACTGCCAGGGGCTGCTCCATCAGCAGCTGGGTCAGGGCACAACGGCTGCAGCCCAGCGAGAGGAAGGTCCTGCCTGGCCAGGCTCTGCTCCTGCTGGGGGAGGAATGAGCAGAGTCATGGGGCTGCAGAAACCCGAGCCGAGCCCTGACGGCTGGTGGCAGCTGGAGGCTCAGCCCCCCCTGACAGCCCTGCAGCCAGTGGGCACAGGGCACTGCCGGGGGCTTGGAGGGGCAGCACCCAGCGGGAGGCTCCAGGGAAGACGTGGACCATGCAGCACCCCATGACCTGAAGCTCTGGAGAGCAATGTGCTGATGAAGAGGCTGGAGCCCTGCGGAGCGCTGGCACGGCCCCTAATTCAGCCTTGCCCTAACAGCTCTGTAGCCCCCTATTTCCAGGGAAATTAATGAAAACGTTCTATGTTTTGGGTGGGAAAGGAGCTTTCAAGGTCACCTAGTGCAAACCCCCTGCAGGGACAGGGACATCCCCAGCTAGAGCAGGGTGCTCAGAGCCCCGGCCAACCTCCCCTGGGATGGTGCCAGGGATGGGGCAGCGACCACCTCTCTGGGCAGCCTGGGACAGGGGCTCAGCACCCTCAGGAGGAAATAAATTCTTCCCTAAACTCCCTTCTTTTAGTTTAAACCCATCCCCCCTTGTCCTGTCCCAACAGGCCCTGCTCAAAAGTCTGTCCCCAAATTTCTGATGAAGTCCTGAG
>NW_008607139.1:33314-35812 GCF_000691845.1 Merops nubicus | reverse complement strand
GGTCTCCCTGGAGCCTTCTCCTCTCCAAGCCCAACTCTCTCCTGCTGGGCTCCCAGCAGAGGGGTTCCCCCCTCGGGTCACTTTTGTGGTCTGTGGGCTTGCTCCAACACAAACAAGCCCCTGTGAGACCCCAGGAGATGGGTGGGGTGGGTTGGTCCCCTGCGGGTCTTGCTTGAGCATGCATTGGGACATCCCTGGTGGGCCTGGGGTGAGATGGGGCTGGGCCCCTCTGGGGTGGCTGCTCTGGGCTCTCTGTTTTGCAGCAGTCTGGGCCACAGGCTGGGTTGTAGCAGTGCTGGACTCCGTTTTGCAGTGATGTAAAAGGTTATCCTGTCAGATAACCCTGCTCGGTGAGGACCAACACCTCCTGCAGAAGGTTCAACTATAAAAATCAGTGCTCTTGAAACTTGGGGGTTTTTTTAATTTGGTTGCTGTGTTCTGAAAGGCAGCAGGTTGCTCCTATCCCTCTACCAGCTGCCGTTTGAACACACATCAAAGCCCTGGCGCCATGAAGGGGGTGTTCAAACAGTGATGAAGAGTGGCCCAGGCTGCCCAGGGCAGTGGTGGAGTCTCCACCCCTGGAGGGGTTCCCAAGCCGTGGAGATGTGGGGTGAGGGACACGGGGCAGTGGGGACCTGGCAGTGCTGGGGTCAGGATTGGACTTGTTTTTAAAGGTCTCTTCCAACCAAAACGATTTTATGAAGTGTTCTCTGCCCAAGAGATGTTGCAGCCAGGGGCTGGACCTTCATTTGTGGTGCTGGGTGAGCCGGGGGGGAGCAGTAACCCCCCCAGCACGCTGTGCAGCTCTTCAGATCGCCTGTCCTAAGCAGAAGAAAATCCATTTTGCACACTCAGGTGCAGTTCAGACAGGCAGGGCCAGGGGGGGGTCCTAAGAGGCAGTTCTCCTGCTCTGCTGGCAGTCGATCCCTCCCTTTGCTGCTGCTTATAATCAGCAGCCACAGGAACGTGTCGATACCTTCATGCACCCAGAGCCTCTCTTCCCATCAGGGCTATCACCGCCCAGTTCTCCTTAATGACAAAGGGCTGAAGGTTTCCAGCTCTCTCTGGGGCTGGGAGGAGTATTGATCCCACAGCTTTGCTCAGGGGCAGGTGCTCAGCAGCAGCAGGGAGGGTTTGGGCCAAGGAGGGGTGGCTGCTTGCCAGCAGGGTGCTTGTTTTGGGGAGGGTGAGGCACGGAGGTGCATCTAGCCCAGGATCCCTGCCCGGTGGGGTGGAGCAGGAGGCTGTATGGGGCTCAGCTCTGACACACGTTTACAGGTTGCACGGTTGAGGTGAAGCCAAGGGAAGGGGACTCAGAGCAAGAACTTTTCTGTTTCTAGATGGAAGCTGTTGCCAGATGTTTTGGGCTCTCTCAGGGCTCTGCAGCCTGATCCTCTGGGTGCAACCACCCCTCTGGTCCCCCTTCCCTCCCTCCAACCTTTTTTGTCCTGGAGCCACCCTTATCTCTCTCTAATGGCTCATCCTATTCCTGTCTGGGGAGTCATCCTGATCTCTGTAACATTAGAAAGTGCCGTTATTGCCTTGTTTTTTGGCTCTAGATAAGACTTTAACCCCTTCCTCTCAGGAGCAGAGCCATCCAGCACTGCAGGTTGCTCATATTTCCTACGGATGGGTGCTGTGACATGGCCACTGAGCCTGCCAGACTGAGCTCCTCTGGCTGAGGAACCTCTTGCTCTGAGCACCACAAGGTGCAGGAGGAAAGCTGGCTGATGCCTCGCAGCATATTGCAAAGGGGAGACAGCCGGAGCAGTGCTGCTGGTGCTGAAGGTGTTTTGATTTGCTGAACAGCCCTGTCTAGGCTGTGAAATCTCATCTCTAACAACAGCCAGCTGGTGCCAGGGACACCGACTGCTCACACGCGTGGTGCTCAGCACGATGGGGCTTTTTGATCAGAAGCTGAATGGAGGTCTAGGAGAAGGAGCATGTGGGGTGCTCTGTCTACAAGTGATCCCTGCATAAAGGATGGGTGGTGGACGGATGGATAATTGGTGGGGAGGAGCTGGACAGGAGCCAGCAACGTGGGCTCGCAGCCCAGGAGCCCCCGGCAGCCTGGGCTCACCCCCAGCAGCGTGGGCACAGGGCAGGGAGGGGATCCTGCCCCTCTGCCCCCTCTGGGGAGACCCCCCTGCAGTGCTGGGGCAGCTCTGGAGGCCTCAGCACAGCAGAGCCAGGGAGCTGCTGGAGCGGGGCCAGAGGAGCCCCAGCAATGCCCCGAGGGGGGAACCCCTCTGCTGGGAGTCCAGTAGGAGAGAGTGGGGCTGGGGCAGCTGAGAGGAGAAGGCGCCAGCTGGGGAGACCTGCTGGGGGCTGCCAGGACTCAAAGGGGCCTGTCAGGAAGCTGGGGACAGACTTTAGAGCAGGGGCTGTTGGGACAGGACAAGGGGAGATGGCTTTAAACTCAAAGAGGGAGATTCAGAATAACGAGACGGAAGAGATGTTTGATGCTGAGGGTGCTGAGCCCATGGCCACGGCTGCCC
>NW_008607139.1:29477-33266 GCF_000691845.1 Merops nubicus | reverse complement strand
GCGCGCCCTGCTCTAGCTGGGGGTGTCCCTGTCCCTGCAGGTGGGTTGAAAGCTCCCTCCCCACCCAAACCACTCTGTGACTCTGTGAAGAATCACGCTTTCAAGCTCAACATCTTCCCCACGAATCCTCTCCCAAAAGCCCCCCAAGACCCCGCCAGCACCTGGCCTGAAGGCCCGAGCCCGACGGGCCGGGGCTGGGTTGGGTGCTGAGCCCTCCCCTCCCCAGCAGGCTGGGCGCAGCGTCCCGGGAGCAGAATGAGAGCATGGCCGGCCTGCCGCACATCCCGGGCCCCGAGAACCTCCGTCCCTTCACCCCCGCCTCGCTGGCTGCCATCCAGGAGCGCATCGCCCAGGCTGAGGCGCTCAGGATAAAGCGCCAGCACGTGGAGCTGCCCGAGGAAGAGGAGATCAAGCCCAGCAGCGACCTGGAAGCTGGCAAAAATCTGCCCCTCATCTACGGCGACCCACCGCCGGAGCTCATTGGGACCCCCCTGGAGGACCTGGATCCTTTCTACAAGGATAAGAAGGTGAGAGGCGGAGCTTAGACCCTGGGTGGACTTGGCATTAGATGTAAGTCCCAAGAAAAAGACCAAAGCACGGACCTTCTCTTCTCTCAGCCGTGCCCCAGGGTCTCATCTGAGCCCATCTTGGTGATCCACAGCCCCAGCCTGCTGCGGTGGTTTCTCCTCCGAAGCAGAGCAGCCGTTCCTTGGCAAAGTCCCAAGCCTTTGGAGATGCAAAGCATGCACAAAGGTCTCACCTCTAGCAGCAGCACTTGATCCATGGGAGTTTTGGGGGGTGTGCAGAAGGCCTAACTCATCTTCCTCCTCTCTTTTCTCCACAGACATTCATAGTCCTCAACAAAGGGAAGGCCATCTTCCGCTTCTCAGCAACCCCTGCCCTCTACATGCTGGGGCCCTTCCACCCCATCCGCAGAGGAGCCATCAAAGTGCTTATCCATTCATATCCTTGCCCTTCGCAACGTTGCTCCATTGCCAGGACAAACCCTCGTGATCAAATGGCAAAGAGCCCCCTTGGAGAGGGCTGAGAAGTGTTTCGGGACGGTGTGGTGAGACAATCTTCTGGGCTGGCCCCCACCATGGCCAGGACCCACTGCCCAGCTACCCCAGTGCTTTGGTCCCTTCCCAAGAAGCAGGTGCTTGAAGGCTTTGGGCACCCTGGTGGCCCCAAGAGCTCAGTCTTGGCTGGAGAAGGGAGGAATCAGTTGGGTTGGAGAAGGGAAGGAACCTCAGTGGTGGAGCTTCCTAGGAAGAGGTTCAAGGTCTCCAAGGTCTGGAGAGGCTTGGAAAGGAAGGAAAATGTTTTACAGCTCAAGGGGTCATGTCCCATCTGGGAAGTGGGTGAACTAGGGAGCTCAAAGGATGCTTTGGGATAGGGAAAGCAGAGGAACCAGGACATTGGGGTACAGGGAAGGAGGCAGCTTGGGCAATGCTAGGGTTATTGTTGAGACAAGCAGAGATGGAAAGACAGGAAGAACCCCAAGAGGGGCACTAGGATGGGTGAGAAGTGATCCCAGCAGAGCTCTGGCAGCAGCAGGGGTTGATGGCCAGGAGGTAGGAGGGAAAAGAGTGAGTGTTTGTGGCAGAGGGATAGGAGAAGTGGGGAAAGCTGTGTCCTGGGGTGATGGAGAGGAAGGAACACGGGGGACAAGAAGAGAGGCAGAGCCAGCACCACAGAGATGGGAAGGGGAGGAGAAGGGGAGGGCTGGGCCAGGACCATGCATGGGAGCAGGGGGGACTAAGGGGAAAGTGTGAGCACCAGGAGAGGGTTGCAGGAGGAGCAGGTCAGGGCATGGGACCAAACTGGGAGCCAGGACAAGAGGAGCAGGGTGCTTGGCTTCATAGTCGTGTGAAGGGGGGAAACTGAGGCAGCAGCTGCAGCATTTCTCCTTGACCAGGTTTTAAATTATTCAGCATGTTCATCATGATCACAATTTTAACCAACTGCGTGTTTATGACGCTGAGCAACCCCCCGGCGTGGTCCAAGAACGTGGAGTAAGTCCCTGCCTTCCACCACCTCCCCCAGCCATGGGGACCATCCCAGCTTGGCCATCCTCAGGAGAGAGGGGATCAAGGCTGAGAGAGGGGTGTGGGGATCCAGGAACTCTTCAGAGGAGGAGGGAGGTCGCTGGGAGATGCTGGTGGCCCTCCTGATCCCAGAAGGAATGTCCACACTGCATTAGGCATTGCAAAGAGTGGGAGTGTTTCAGAGCTGCCCAAAATCTGGAGGGGTCCCTGTGGCAGAAGACCACCGCAGAGCAGGTTGGGCTGGGTCAGAGAGGTGGTCTGGAGAGGTTGAGCAGATCCACCAGTCTGCAGAGCAGGGACAACCAGCCGCAGGTGAGAAGGGGAAATTTCAGTGTTTCCTGCTGTGGCTCTGCACAGTCGGGTCTCAGCAGGGTTTTACAGAGGGTGTGGTGGTGCTGGGACATCAGCAGGGACCAGAAGTGTTACAGAACAGTCACCACAGTGACTGGTACCCCAAGATGTCCCAACCTGCCTTACAAGGTGAGGTGAAAACCTCCCCCAGTGCTGAAGCACCCCAAGAACCCAGCAGCCTATGACCATGAGCCCACATACTCAACTCACCAAGATGGTCCTGCTGGCAGGGATGGAGGAAATCTCATCCTGAGCTGGCCCTTGGACCCAGGTGAGTGTCCCCTGTGTGGCCATTCCCGTTTCAGATACACTTTCACTGGGATTTACACCTTTGAGTCCCTCATCAAGGTACTGTCGAGAGGATTCTGCATCGACGACTTCACATTCCTGCGTGACCCGTGGAACTGGCTGGACTTCATGGTCATCTCCATGGCGTGAGTTGGGTGGGATGGGATGGGCTGAGGAACGGGGGGGTGGGTGCCTGGCAAATCCCTTGCAGCCCTCTCCTCTCCTCTCCTGCAGCTACATTACCGAGTTCGTGGACCTGGGGAACATCTCTGCTCTCAGGACCTTCCGTGTCCTCCGTGCCTTGAAAACCATCACGGTGATACCAGGTGGGACCTAAAGAAGGGGCCTCCTTTCCATATCTTCCCTTTCCTTGAGCTCAGGTTTCCCACAGTTCAATTCCTTGTTCTATTGACAGCTCTAAGAGAAAACAGAGGAAATAAGATTTAGGATACTTCTAGTTTTCCACATAATTCAGCTTTTGAGTCATGTCCTGCTGACTCTACATCTTGAAACGAGCTGCACTCAGTTGTTTGGCCACCAAAAGCCCGTGATGAGCCAGATGTGGTGGGTTTAGGGCCCCCTGGAGTTGCCTTATGTGGGTTTGTGCTCACGTTGTGTTTACAGGCTTGATTAACCACTACACCTTGTGTGGTCCTTGGAGTCATAAACTCAGTGGTGTCCTCACTGCTCTGGTGCTAGAGTTGAGATATTTAATGGTTATTCAGGCAAGAGCCACGTAGAGAGCATTAACATCACCCCAAACATCCAGCCTGTGCTGTTAGGAGCATGTTACCAAGTACCTCTGACAGCTATTTCCCAAATTTGATACCAATTCAATACCCTGCTTTGGTACCACCTTGTGCAAACTCAGAGAAAGGATGGGTCAGGCCCCTTGAAGAAGCAGGAGATCAAACAGAAAAGAGTAATTTCTCGTGGTGAATAAATTCTTGTGGCCTTGCACTTTCCAGATCTTTCAGGTTCACATTTGAATGGTTTTTTCCTCCATCAAACAGGCTAGAAATTGCATATAGCAAAACAGAAGCTGCTGCCTCTTTCTGGAATCACATGCCCCCAAGAGGCTCTGCAGAAATAGCAGTTGCAA
>NW_008607139.1:23353-29446 GCF_000691845.1 Merops nubicus | reverse complement strand
GGTTTAGAAAGAGTGTCCCCAGGGGGTTCCAGCATAGACAAGCCCTTGGAGAACAGGGTTTTACCTAAATAGTTTGGGGAGGGAAGGAACTGGCACGATGACAGGGCTAAAAATCACGTGTCTTTGGAGAATTGCCTCCACGTGAGGAAGCTCTGTGCTCAGAGCTGCTTTTAAGATCAGTGACAGGATGTCCTGGCGTCACCCTTCATCCATGTAGACTTCAGGTGATGGGAATGACACCCTCCATGCCTAAAGCCCACCATGGATCTGTGGGGGAGCCTCCTGTGCAGAAGAAACGGCGATGCTGGAGGTGGGGAGATGAGTTAATCCCAATTCTTAATGCAGGTGTCACTTTGTCACCTTCACTCAGCTGCCTTCAGGTTTCTCCAGCGTGCAGGGATCAGGCTGGAAGGTCCACCTGGGCTCCTGACCACCCATGGGACAGCAGCATGGGGGTGCTCGACCATGGAAGATGTTTTGGAGCTGGAAGCAGTGCTCAGCATCTTCCAGCTGGGCTGGCAAATAGCTTGTCCACGTGCCACAGCAAAGTGGTCTGCTCTAGTGGTTTGGGCCAAAAAAAGTCAGACTGGGTCATCTGGGGAAAATGTAATGCTAGAAGGATTGATGGCTGCCAGGCTGGGATGGGCTTGGGGTTGTGAGACCAAGTGGGGACGCTTGGCTGGCACTGGTCCAAGAGTGACAGTTCCGGGGAAGGATTTACGCTGCCCAGCAATGTGTGGGGACAAGGGAGCAGCTGGGATGCAACGTGTGGCAGGGAGCTGGGGGTCTGAGCATGTGGGGTGGACCTGGTGATGTCCCCATCAGATCCAGCACCTTTTTGGGAACAACTTACCACATTCTCCACAATCAGCAAACGAACGATGAGCTCAGTAGTGACACCTCCTCCCCAGGGCTGAAGACAATCGTCGGGGCTCTGATCCAGTCAGTGAAGAAGCTCTCAGATGTCATGATCCTCACCGTCTTCTGCCTGAGTGTGTTCGCCCTCATTGGTCTCCAGCTCTTCATGGGGAACCTCCGGCAGAAGTGTGTGCGGTGGCCGCCCTTCAACGGCACCTTCCTGGAGGACTTGGAGCTGGACGACGACATGTTGGCCAACGCAACGTTCTATGGCAACTTCACTGATGGCATCCTCAACGACTTCAGCTTCACTGATGGCTTCCTCAGCAACTTCACCGATGGCTTCGCCAGCAACTTCACCGGCAACTTCACCGATGGCTTCGCCAGCAACTTCACCAGCAACTTCACCAGCAACAACACCTTTGATTTCGAGGCCTACATCAATGATGAAGGTAAATGCTCCTGCAACTCCTCCATTGACCCATGGCCCTGTTTTGCTCCTCAGTTTCCTCTTCTTCCGTGTCAGACCAAGATGGTTTGCTGGCATGGGTCTTCCTGCCCAGGTGCTTGGCAGGGAGATGTGGCTGGTGGGTGGAACGGGGATTGTGCATCATCATTGGATAGACAGATGGGATCAAATCCTCCCTGCCAGGGAATACAGTCCAACCAGGCAAGACACAGTCCTCCAGAAAGGTTTCACCATGGGAAGGCCAAGACAAACCCGTGTCTCCATCTCTCCTACTTGCTACTGAGGGCCCAATCTCCCCATCGTGGTGGGCACTGGTGAACAGCTGCTTCATCTGGCTGGTCACAGCAGTGAGACCAAACCCTCCAGTAGCAGGTGGGACTTTGGGTGGAAAACCAGAAGGAGGGATGCAAGAATTAAATTTCTCATCCACTTGCACTGCTGCATCATAGCTGGGTCCTCCCCCAAGTACTGCTGTGTCCAGCGAGCATTGGAGGCAAGGGTTCAACACCACAACTGTTGAGGAAGGAGGGAGACGTGGGGTCAAGCAGACGTCCCACCTCTGATCAAGATCAAGTAGAGACAAATCTCCAAATTTGCTTCTTTCCTATCAACTCCTTGAAACAAATTTCGCCCAAAAAAAAAAAAGTGTGTTGGGTTTTTTTTGTCCAGTTCTTCAGTTTGGGTTTTTTGAACTCCAGGAAAATGCCAAAATCTCAGAAGCTCTGCCTGGCAGAGCTGCAGGGTGGAGCATGTTCCATGGGGCTGTTTCATGCCTCGTTTTGGGCACTCAGCAGAAGGTCAGGTTAGGTCTCAGCTGATCTGCTCTGCCCAACTGTACAGTAGCTCTCTGGCATTAATTACAGGAAGGCTTCTTGGTAGGGCTGCAAACTCAATATACAGGATCTAACGAGTGCAGTGCAAATAGCAGCAGCACCCTGGGACCACGTGGTCGGGTCAACAGCTCTTGGGGCTGGGCCAAAAACATCTCCTGGAGTTTCGCAAGCCGGACATCTCACAGGTTAAATAAAAGCTTGGTGGCAAGAAGCCAGGTGGAACCGGGGATGCTTTGAGGAAGCTCCAGAAATCCCTGAATGGCTCCTGGAAGGGCTGTGATGACCAGGATGGGGTCCTGCTGCACTCTGCCATGCCCTGGGGTGGGTGTCTCCAGGAGCTCATCTGCCTGTCCCTGCAGGTGGAGGACCTGTGGTGGCACTGCTTGGCAGCTCCGTGGCTCAGGGTCTGTGCCCAAGCTGTAAGAAGGAGCTTTAAGGACCTTGGGTCTGTGAGCAGGGAGTGTTTCCCCACCAGGTAGGGGCTGGTTGGAATGGGAACAGCAGGAGGAAGGTGGTGACCATGAAGTAGCAGATAGTTTCCTCAGGCTTTTTTGGGCTCCCCATGCTCAGTGCTCACAGAATTATTTTGGTTGGAAAAGAGCTCCAAGATCATCAGGCTCCCTAGGAGTGCTCTGCTATTTTGTGTTTTCCCAGCTAAACAGACTAGCCCTGATCCTTTGACCACACGTTAACCACCTTCCCAGGAGGCCCAGCTCTGGCCAGCCTGGGAGCTCTTTGTGGGCTTAGGAGCCATTTGGTTGGGACAGTGAAACAATGCAGTGGGTGTCAGTCTCTTTTTCCAAGGAGCAAGTGAGAGGACAAGAGGAAATGGCCTCAAGTTGCCCCAGGGGAGGTTGAGGTTGTCCCTGAGGAACAATTTCTTGCCCTGGAGGGTTGCCCAGGGCTGTGCCAGGCTGCCCAGGGCAGTGGTGGAGTCCCCACCCCTGGAGGGGTTTCCAAGCCGTGGAGATGTGGGGTGAGGGACACGGGGCAGTGGGGACCTGGCAGTGCTGGGGGATGGTTGGCCTCAACGATCTTCCAGGTCTTTTCCAACCACAATTATTCTGATTCTGTGATTCAACCTCATGAACTCTCTGAGGTAGAGTCGGCTAGTTCGATGCAAGCAGCAGCCAGCAGGGAGGAGGAAACCCAGTGCCCAGGGCTGAGATTTGGAGAATTTCCCTGAGTGAGGAGCTGCCAAGAATTTGCAAATCTATGTTTGTGTTTATTTTTTATGTCTTGCTCTTTCCCCAACTGCGAAGCCAATTTCTACTTTCTGGAGGGAGCTCTTGATGCCCTGCTCTGTGGGAACAGCAGCGATGCCGGGTGAGTGCAGCTCACACGGGTGGCTGAGGTCCCCTCTGGCTCCCCAGGAGGGGATGAGGAAGCCAGAGCAGCCTGTGGGACCACTGGCATGGGACAGGGTTGAGGCTGGGAGCGTGGATGGCCTGGGAATCCCACCTGTGCCAGCTCTGGGGGAGGTGGTGTCAGTCAGGGCATCCCGGCTGGGTGGGGAGGACCTGCTGAAGCATCTCAGCACCTCCAGGGATGGGGCGTTTCGTGGTGGGTGCGGGAGGGGCAGTGCCTGGGTTCACACCAGCTGCCCCTGCGGCTCCGTTGGTAGGAAGTGCCCCGAAGGGTACCAGTGCATGAAGGCAGGGAGGAACCCCAACTACGGCTACACCAGCTACGACACCTTCAGCTGGGCTTTCCTGGCCCTCTTCCGCCTCATGACGCAGGACTTCTGGGAGAACCTCTTCCAGCTGGTAGGCACCACGTTTTTTATCCTTGTGCAAACGTTCCTCTCGTTTTGATGCTGCCCCTGGTCTAGGAGGTAAAAAGTTACTTGACTAGAAGCTTGTGGGACCTTGTCCTGCAGAGATGGGACATGGTCCCATCTGGTTCCCCAGCCTGAGCAGTGCAGTGTATTTTCCAGGGCAAAGCTCCAGGTGTTGTAAACACACCCCATAAAACCCCACCCTGGATCCAGAGATTGTTGAGATAAAAGCAAGCCTATGTCTAAAGGCTCCACGTGTCCTCTGGAAATGGTTACACCCAGATCTAGAGTTAGGAAAGGACCAATCTTAGCCCAAAGGTGAGACCTGAGAAGCTGGGGGCTGAGAGATATCAGCCCCTGCCACAGCAAAGCGTGTCTCTGAAATATTGGTCCCATCTCCACACACACTTGCAGCTCTTGAGCTACCAGACAGCACAGAGCAGCAAAGGTGGGTTTGCTGAGACTTCTGGTGGTTTCACACAAGTCCTAACCCAGTGCCATGGCCTGCAAGAAGGTCAGCTGAGCAATGACCAGCTCTTGGGGAAGATGGGAGCAAAGCACACTGTGACTGCCACAAATGGGAGGGTGCCCTGGTGCAAGACCTCTCATGGGAAGCACCACCAAACCAACCCCACGCTGAGGTGGTGAGACTGCCCGTGTCACATCTTTCCACAGACTCTGCGTGCGGCAGGGAAGACGTACATGATCTTCTTCGTGGTGGTTATATTTCTTGGCTCCTTCTACCTCATCAACCTCATCCTCGCGGTGGTGGCCATGGCTTACGCGGAACAAAACGATGCCACGATGCTGGAGGAGCAGCAGAAGGAGGAGGAATTTCAGCAGCTCATGGAGCAGCTGAAGAAGCAGCAAGAGGAGCAAGAGAAAATGGTTGGTGGAAAGTGTGGGGGCCAAAATGAGGGACCTCAGGAAAAGGGGGAGAAAAAGGGAGTCAGTGATGAACATGATGGGGCTTATTCTTGGACTATACATAAATAGAGGCACCATTTGGTCCATAATAAGTAAAGATAACAGAATAATAATTTGGAGGGTCACAGCTGAATCAACATGTGTAGATATTTTCCTGAGTGGAGGGGGAAAAAAAAGACTGAAAAGATTAAATTGCCAAATCTCCCACATGGGGAGCACTGGGAGGCAGCAGAGAGGTGTGGTAGGGGCTGAAAGAAGGAGGTGAGAAACAAGGCACAGAAGGCACCAGAACTATCAAATTCTCTTCCTGCAGCCCACCAAGAGCAGGAAACCTGGCAGGGAGCCAGGGTGCAAAAACACCCAAGGGAGATAGGGCAGAGCAGCAAAGCTGAAGGCATCAGCGAACCATTTGCTTTTGGAAATGGAAGAGAAGGCTCAAGAGACCCCAGGTCTCACCCGGGGAGGTGCCGGGGTCCTTGCAGGAGCTGAGGCACAGCTCTCAGGGTCTGGCCTTGCTGCTGTCCCCCAGCACATGAGCAGATATGCAGAGAGTTTGCAGCCAAAGGAGCTGGCCTCAAGACGGGTGGCTGCTGAAGCTGCCTGATTTCCACCCATCTCAGAGACCCATGGAATATCCTCAGTTTGCAGATGAGACCAGCTGACATGGTGCAGCTGACGTGCCTGAAGGATGGGGGACCTGGGCAGGCTGGAGAAGTCCATGTGAACCTCTCTGATCCTGCAGCCCAGCCATTTTCCATCTCTAATCACCATTTTGGTCCATCAGGCTTGTCTGCAGGGGACATCCCTGCCAATCTGCTAGTCTCAGCAGAAGACCAGTTTCCCTTGCACATAGAACGTGACATAAACCAGCGTTTTCCTCTCTAGAGCCTCTGCCTCTCACTGCTTATCTGTGCTGAGCAAAGGCATCCTCTGAGGAACACTGGAGAAAATAAGTTAAATTGATCCAAACATTCACCAATTCAGAGCAAATCCGAAAATCTTGGACACCACATTTCAGCAAGACCTCTCAAGATTTTTTTTCTTTCCCAGTTGGGATGAAAGCATATCACAGACTCATATCATAGACTGGCTGAGGTTGGGAGGGACCCCAGAGATCATCCCATCCAACCCCCAGCCGTGGGCAGGGACACCTCTCAACCAGAGCAGGCTGCTCAAGGCCCCATCCAGCCTGGCCTTGAACACCTCCCGGGAGGGGCATCCACAGCCTC
>NW_008607139.1:17325-23203 GCF_000691845.1 Merops nubicus | reverse complement strand
CAGTCCTAAGGTCCCCCTGGAGTCTTCTCTTCTCCAGGCTGAACAATCCCAGTGCCCTCAGCCCATCCTCAGAGCAAGGATGCTCCAGCCCCTGCATCATCTTTGTATCCACCTCTGGACTTGTTCCAACAGATCTGTGTCCCTTTGATGGTGGCAGAACTGGACGCAGTATTCGAGGTGGGGTCTCACCAGAGCAGTCAAGGGGAGAATCACCTCTCTTAACCTGCTTCCCACACCCCTCTTGATGCACCCCAGGGTGCAGTTGGCCTTCCTGCAAGACAGAAATGAGCAGGCTCGCAGAGCTTTGTCCTCATGAATTATTCAACCTGACCAAATCTGAGCAGATCCAACACTGCTGTGCAGAGAGCTTCATACAGTGGGCTGTGCAAGGGGCAGGGGCACCTTCTGCTTAGCTTCTGCAAATTGTTGTCCCCCATTGTTGCTCCAAGTTTGCTGCCCAGGTCCTGCAGCAGCAGACTGGAGTCCTAAAATCCTGCCCAGGATGGTCCTGGAGGTGGTTTCAGCCCCACCTCCATAGCCTGGTGTCCTGCAGAGGTTGTGGGAAGCTCCCCACGGCCGCAGGCACCTGGGTGATGGGGCTGGGGATTTGCTGCAGTTGCAGGAGCATCGATCCAGCAGCAGTTCCCTGCCCAGCAGCGTGGCTGAGAAGGAGCCTGACTCTGACCCCAACAGCGACCAGGACAAGGCCAAGGACTGCAACGGGCAGGTGGTCCCCAGGATCAAGCTGGAGCGCTCTGCGACGGTGACCGACGTACGTGCTCAGCTCTGTCTCTGCTACCCCTTGAAGGTCTCCACCCCAATAAACCCCTGGGGAGGGACAAGCTTGTGCCCAGCTTGCTGTGGGTCGGGTCCTACGAGCCTTTCTGCAGCCCACCCATAAGTCCCACGCTGCACCCCAAGGTCTCTCCAGACCATTCCCTTTTTCCTGTCCACCCAACGGTCTGCAGCACTCTGCATTCATCCCCTGTGGCCTCCTCTCCTTCTAGTTCAACCCAATCTACGAGCCGGAGAAATCGGACCACAACCACCTCACTGTGGGCAACCAAGATGGGCCAGGCCTCGAGAAGAGGGTGGGGAGTGCCATCAGTGTCATCTCCAACGCCGTGGAAGGTACGTCCTCCCCCAGCCTGGGAAAGGGCTGCCTGTGTTGGCTGGTTTAGCCCAGCTGTTGTGCCTTGGTGGGCTTGGGGTCCTCAGCACTCCCCAGTGACAGCAGCTGTCCCACGTCTCCAGCCCCATGCAAGGGATGACTCCAGACCTGGAGTCTCCAGGCAGGGTCAGTGCACGGCAGTGATGCACAAACAAGACCTCTCATCCCAGCTTACTAGGATGATGCCTGGAGGCCATAATCCCCTATCTGCTGGAAATGGATGGGATTCAAACTGATTACAGCAGTCTCCAGAGTCAACTGAGAGCTGTTGAGTGGCCTCCCAAGAGCTGCTGTCTCAGCTTCACCAAAGAGTGCCACAGACTCAGCAGCACCAGACTTCTCAGCCCTGTCCTCCCCGAGAGCGAGACCAGGTCCCCAAACTCTCTGGCCACCTCAGAGCAGTTCCCTTGGATGTCCCTATGACCTCAGCATGGCAGGGACACCTCAAATCCTGCCCAGGTGCTGAGAGCAGGATTGGACCCCCAGCTCCCTGACTGAGCTGCCTTTCCTTCCCTCTCAGCTTCGGAGGGTGAGGTCTGCACATCGCTGTGCCTGGGCATGGGAAGGCTCCTCCTTCTCAGCCCCCCTATTAAACTCTTAAATGGTGGAGGGCTGGTTCAGCACCTCTGGAGAGGTCTTTTCTAGCATTTTTTGCACCCAGGGAAGGGCAGGGTGGGATTACACTGATATTGTTTTTCTTTGCCCTCAGAGCTGGAGGAAGCTCACCAGAAGTGCCCGCCCTGGTGGTACAAATTTGCCCACACGTTCCTAGTCTGGAACTGTTGTCTTCCATGGGTTAAGCTGAAGGAGTTTGTCAAGCTGGTAGTGATGGACCCCTTCGTGGACCTGGGCATCACCATCTGCATTGTGCTCAACACAGTCTTCATGGCCATGGAGCATTACCCCATGACAGAAGAATTTGAGAACGTACTGACCGTGGGGAACCTGGTAGGCAGCTACGGGCATCCCCTCCTTCCCCACCCAGAGCCCCAGCAGCCACACCACCCACCCTGCTGGGCAGGTCCCCTCTGCTGCCATTGTCCCACCTGAACTCCCTGCCTGGAAACACGTCCCAGCTGCTGAGAATGTGCTGGAGGGGTCTGATCACAGCACCCATGCGATGGGCTGGACTCCAGGACAGCTCAGATTGAGGGAAGTGATAGGGGGTGGGATCCATCATCTCCTGCTGCAGCTTCTGTCTTGCTTGGTGCATCCCAGTGATGCCAACGTGGCCATGGCCTTGCAGAGCTCTCCCGAGTCATCTCCTACATTGCAGCCCAGGGTCAGGAACGAGCTGCTGCCAGCCCTGGCTGACACCAGTGTCCTTGTGCTGCTGGGTGGCTGTAGGGTAGAGCAGGGGCTGGCAGCAAACGGGGGCATTAAAATTAATAATAACAAGAATCAGGACTCCTCCCAGTGAAATCACCACAAATCTGGGCTCTCCTGATTTCATGGGTGGATTTAGCAACCTGATGTGATGCTCCTGCTTGGAGCCCAGGGTAAATGGTTTCCAGCTGGACGGAATCTGCTGGTGGGACAGGTCCAGGAGGCCTCTGGTAACTCTAGGAAATGCAGCTAAGGGATGGGAGAGCTCACCAGCTCCTCTCCTGCCACCTTGCCCTGCTCCAGCACCTGCCAGGGCCTCTCTGGGCACAGGCTCTGGAGTGACACATGCCGGTGGCCAAGCCCTGGGTGGGCAGGATGGTGATCAGCACATACCTGCTTTGTCTCTGGTTTCATTCAGGAAATACAAGGGGATTAATTGGCCATGGCTCAAAGAATGGTCACACTGCAGAGACAGCTCCAGCGTTTCCTCCAGGCCAGAGACCATTTCTGGCTGCGGGCACAGTCTAATGCTCAGGAGGATGAGTCTGGGGTCAGATTCTTTTTAATAGTGCCCAGAGACAGGACAAGGGACAACGAGCACAAACTGGAACCCAGGAGGTTCCACCTGAGCAGGAGGAGAAACTTCTCTGCTGGGAGGGTGTTGGATCCTGGAGCAGCTGCCCAGAGAGGCTGTGGAGTCTCCTGCTCTGGAGAGGTCCCAAACCCTCCTTGATGTGATCCTGGGCACCCTGCTCTGGGCTCAGCATCATAGAGCAATGGACCTATGCATCCCAACAGGATCCATATCCAGGGCAAAATTTATCCCTGGGCCCCTCCCCGGCACGTGCCCTGTTGGGAAATTGCTCCGAGGGTGTGAATTGTCACAGTGCTGATCCCACTCTGGAGTAGCACCTCCTGCACGGTGCTGTTGTAGCCCTGGAGAAGAGCAACGTGTAAAATCCAGATTGGCTTCCACAGGGCTCGGGGAGGGGCAGGGACATCCCAGTAGCAGCCCAGTTCCCAGTGCTGGGAATCCCTGTGATTCAGCAGTTGTTCCAAGGGGGGTCCCTTTGCCAACGAAATGTGTGTTTTCAATTTCCACCTGTCAACACACCCCTTCATGTCCAGAAGTGATCTGTCACCAGTACTCCCAGCTTGGCTTCACAAGCCACGCTGGGCAGCAGCTGAGGAGTTTGTCCCAGCTGTGACTGGACTTTAATGGGGTGAAACACTTCGGGAACACACCAAAAAAGAGAGGTGCTGCCCACCCTACCCCACCCCACGGCTCACAGGAGAAGTGAAAGGGAGCTGTTCCCCACAGGTTTTTACAGGGATCTTCACGGCAGAGATGGTGCTGAAGCTCATCGCTCTGGACCCCTACGAGTATTTCCAGCAGGGCTGGAACATCTTTGACAGCATCATTGTCACCCTGAGCCTGGTGGAGCTGGGCCTGGCCAACGTCCAAGGGCTCTCAGTGCTCCGCTCCTTCCGCTTGGTACGTGCCATGGGGACCAAGGGTACCTGGGGGGGGGTTGGATAGAATTGTCACCAGGGTGGAGAACAGCTTGTTCAACCCCCTTTTTGGTGGTCACCAACTTGTCCCCTGTTAAAGACTCACTGACAGTTGAGGTAAATATTTGGGAAAGTCAGATTCTGCACTCTTTGCAAAGCAGCTGAGTGTTTAATCCCTTCTGCCTTAAAATGTCCACAAGAAGGTCTAATCCCAGCTCCACAGCCTTGGTGGCACCTCGTGGCAATGAAAGCCCCAGCAAACCAACGCCTTGTCTCCTTGTTCCTCATAGCTGAGGGTTTTCAAGCTCGCCAAGTCCTGGCCCACCCTCAACATGCTTATCAAGATCATTGGCAACTCGGTGGGTGCTCTGGGGAACCTCACGCTGGTGCTGGCCATCATCGTCTTCATCTTCGCCGTGGTGGGGATGCAGCTCTTTGGGAAGAGCTACATAGAGTGTGTGTGCAAGATCTCCCTCGACTGCACCCTGCCCCGCTGGCACATGCACGACTTCTTCCACTCCTTCCTCATCGTCTTCCGCATCCTCTGTGGGGAGTGGATTGAGACCATGTGGGACTGCATGGAGGTGGCCGGCCAGACCATGTGCCTCATCGTCTTCATGATGGTCATGGTCATCGGGAACCTCGTGGTGAGTCTTGGGGCTGGGGTCTCGGACCCTCCATGCACGGCGGGAGGTGAGGATGGAGGTGGGGTGGGGACACCTCTGCTCCTTGCTCTCTGGCCAGGGCCGTCCAGCTCAGCTCATCTACAGGGCTATGTCTGCAGGCAAGGTCTTGTTGGAGCCCTACAGGAGACAGGCAAAGGGCTCAAGCCCCCTCCAGCAGATTTGGTGGGGATGTGCTGTGTAAAGCAAGGGTAAGAAGCAATTTCTGAGGGACACTCAGCTGAAACCAGATCAGGAACAGACGGGGAAACTGAGGCATGGAAAACTTGACAGCTTTAGGCAGACGCAGGAGCAGCTCTGGGACAAAAGAGAGCTCACCTTCAAGCTGCCTTTTCCCCTTCACGTGGCTTTTCAGGCTTTCTTCCCCTGTTTCCCACTCTCCTGCCAGGACAGATGGGAGGCAGTGTCATACCCAGCTCACCCCCGGCTCCTGCGTGGTTTTGGGAGCAGACCCCCTCTGGAAGGCTTTTCCAGATCCTCAGCATCCCAAACCCTCTCCATGGTCCAGGTGGCACCCTGGTGATGCACATCCCCTCTGCAGCACTCAGCTCCCACCCCCAGGTCCTGGAGAACCCCTGATCACCATCCCCCTGCCCGCCAACCCGGGCTGCTTGCTGCAGGGCTGCGAGTTCCAGGCGAGGGTGAAATCCTTTCTAAACTTGGTAACCTCTCCCTGGTGGCTCTGCAGCTTGTTTTCCAGGCTGCGTGGGCTCTGCTCTCCCTTCTTGAGGAGCGAGGCAGGGGAGGGAGCCGGCAGCTTGCTGCAATCGCTCCTGTTACTGGCCGGGGTTGTGTAAGCCCTTTGGAATTTGCTTTGAAAAACTATCTGCTCAGGGAGCTGCTGACGCCGCTCTGCCCATGCCGGGTGGCTGCTTCAGCCCTGTCGGCACAGCCCTCCAAGAGGGGTGAAAGCAGCCCCGAGGAGAAACTCAGACCACCCTGCAGCTCGGGTCAGGGGTAGGGCAGCTCGGAGTGTCCTACTTCAAAGGCAGAAAGTTGGGATTTGGGTGATGCTTGGCTTCCTTGGCTCGTGCCAGGGCTTTGAACCGGCCTCCCTAGCAGCATGGAGACCTCACCCTGGGGTGTCCTGGGGTCTGTGCTGGGTGGTGTTGGCACTCATCATCTCACAGTGGGGTGCAGCCACATGTCCCATCAGGCAGCCAACACTCCAGCAGCAAGCAACAGA
>NW_008607139.1:0-17240 GCF_000691845.1 Merops nubicus | reverse complement strand
GGCAGAAGGGGCAGGAGGAGCTTAGAGACTGGGAGCCTCCGCTGGGGCTCCCTGGAGACCCTTCCCAAAAGGGGCCTCTTCTGGAGCCAGCTTTTGGAGTCAGACATCCCATCCACTCCTTCAGGAGGCTCTCCTGGAGGCACTATGGACACAGCGTGGTTTTCAGCTGGTGGAGTCAGAGCCAAGCCTCCCAGAGGTGTAACCCTCCCTGAGATGGCACCCCAGCTTTCAGGGCGAGCTCCTCAGCTTCTGCCGTGCCCCACTGCTGCTGCGTGGGGTTGATTTAAAGCTAAGTAGAGAAATACAGAGCACGATCACCTAGAGAGCCATCTCTGCCCTCTTCACCCTCCCTGCCAAGCTCTCCTGGCCCTGTCTCTGGTATTTCCTAGTCCTGGAGCCTGTGCTGCACAGGCTCCCAAGCACCCCGGCTGCAGGGGGAGGGTGTTTCTCCCCACTTCCCCTGCAGAGCAATACGGTGACAGCCAGTTGTCCTTAATTCTTCGTGACACTTGGAGCATTTCCTTTGGGGTTATTAAGGGAAAAGGGAGGAAGTCGGTCGGGTGACGAGGTAACAGACTCCTGTCCAAAAAAGCCAGAGCTAACAGCAACTATTAGCTGTAATTGGTACTTAACGTGAGTATTAAACTGACGGGCTAGTAGGGATTTATTTAAAGACCACGGTTTCAGTCAGATGGTATGAGCCATGTGAAAACAGCAGTGACCTTGAATAGCAGCTAATTCCCTTCTCAGATACGCTGCTGGCACAAAAAGGCACAAACATCAACAGCTGAGGGCTCGGCCCGGGGGCTGCCCGTGCTCCCACGGCCCAGGGACAGCCCAGCCCACCCCCCTCCTCATGGCCTGCAACGGGCTTCTGGCACCCAGTGAGTCCACCCGTGCCAGGCGAGGCTGTGGCAGGGTCAAGTCACGTTTTGGGCATGGTGAAGGAGGAGAGATGTGGGAGAAGCAAGACAGAGCCCGTGCTTGGTGCTGTCTAGAGCGATCGCATCCCGTGAGCTGAGGTGAAATGCTGCTTTCCGTGGAGCAGAGCAGTCTCTGGTAGCAAAGGGTGAGGTTATGGCTGTGACTCGGGCTCCCACATGGCTCCAGGGTGCTGGAGGTCCCCAGGAGCTTGCTGGGCATCTGAGCTACCAGGGACAGCAAAGAGCAAGAGCTGCAGCTGGGAGGACAACAAGCAGGTTTGTCCCTAGGAAGAGAAGGGAGAGAGTGGAGTTACCTCCCTGTGGGTGGTGAGAAGCACCACAGGCCTGGAGAGTCCCACATGGGGACCAGCCAGGCCAAGAGCTCCAAGGGAGCAAAAGGAGGGACAAGCTGATGCGCCCAGAGGGGAGCTGGTTTGAGAGGAGCTGAAGCAATGACTGGCATTGCTTGCAAATGGATCAGCAGGACCCAGGCAACTGGGGGTGACAGCGAGAGCATCAGAGGAGGAGCAAGGAGGAGCTGGACCACGTCCATGTCCTCCAGGAGATGGGATTGGCATCCCTAGAGCTGGGCAACAGGGGGAGGGAGTCCCATGACACAGCCAATATAAGGGTCTTCTCCATGGCCATGACTGTTCCTCGCCACCCCAGCCTGCGGGGACGACGTTGGTGCCAGATGTCAGCAGCCGTGTTTGCTTTTGTCCCCTCCAGGTGCTGAACCTGTTCTTAGCCCTGCTGCTGAGCTCCTTCAGCGCCGACAGCCTGGCAGCCTCCGACGACGACGGGGAGATGAACAATTTGCAGATTGCTATTGGCAGGATCACCAGGGGCATCGACTTTGTAAAGACCTCTCTCCTCACGCTGCTCCGCGGGCTGTGGAAGGGGAAGAAGGTGGCTCCAGAGGAAGAGCAAGAACCCAACAAGAGAGACAACTCTGTGCTCAACCACGTGGACACTGGCCAGGAGACCAAGTCGGAGTACCTGGATGGAGTCACTGGCAAAGAGCATTTTTTAATGGATGAACTGGACCACATGAACTTCATCAACAACCCCAACCTGACGGTGCAGGTCCCCATCGCCTCGGAGGAGTCTGACCTCTACGAGGAGACCAGCACCCAGTCTGACACAGAAGATGCCAAGGTAAGAAAGGCAGGTGGAAGGATTTCAACCCAAAAACTGGCACCGACCCATTCTAGCTGTGCTGCCTAAAGAACAATCACAGAACGGTTTGGGTTGGAAGGGACCTCCAAAGGTCACCTAGGCCACCCCCCTGCTATAAGCAGGGACATCTCCAGCTCGGTCAAGCTGCTCAGAGCCTCATCCAGCCTGACCAAACAACGCTGGGTTGGGTTACTTTTAGCTTTTCCACAATGTGTGGCACGGGCCAAAGCTGGGATTCCTCAGCTTGGTGTTTTCCAGTGTCCACTGGAGGAGGAGGGGTCCAAGCAGAGGCTCGGCCTGTTTTAGGTCAGGCTGTGGAGTTATTGTTGATGCCAGAGGGACCCACTGCTCCCCAGAGGGTTGGTGCACAGGTCAGAGCACTCAGTTTGGGGTTAAAGATGTTCAGGAGGAATTTGATGCCAGGAAATCTGCTGATGGCACTAACATTGGATCCACTGCTAATGCCTCAGAAAGCATCATCGGGGAGGGTATGAAACCAGATGGAGGAGCTTAGCAGAAGTGAACCTGAAGCGATGCATTTTGGACCCCAAGCTGAGGAGACAGCTGATGCCAGCAGTGCTGTGTCAAGGTTCAGAGGAGACTGTCCAGGCTCACATGACCCAAATCATCTTGGTGCTCTGGGAGGATGACGTGGAGATGTCAAGAAACTGGGGAAGATCCCAGTGCACACTAAATGGAGGGGGATAAACCTGGTGGGAAATTGCTCCTTGCAATGTGGTTGCACCAAGGTCCTGGAGAAATACAGGTGGAGAGGAGCAACTGCAGCCATCTGGAAAGGGGTTTTCTATGGATGAAAGTGAACCAGGACTACTCAGGGCACTATGCAAGAAGGAGAGGACAATCCTCGTTATAGGTTTCTGGGAAAGCAGAGTGATCCAGTAACTGGGGCTGCAGCAGGGAGCTGGCAGGGAAGGTGGTTGCTAGCTGTGACCCATCACAAACGTGCTCCTTGCTCCTGCCTGGAGCACCTTGGCCAAGGGAAGGGGCAAGGGGAGTTGCTCTTGCTGTTCCCTTTAGTGCTGCCAGCAGCAGGGCTGAGAGTTGGTGTTTCCCTCTCCAGTTTTTCCTACTCTAAGTCCAGCAGCACCAATCCCCAGATCCCACAGGGTGTGGGTGCTGGGCATGTGGCCACGTTGCACTGAGGTGATGCTGAGGCCTCAGATCACCACCACCACGATGTGATTCCTGGTGACTGGGGGAAAACCTCCTCGGTGTGCAGCTATTGGACGTGTCCTGACATGACTCGGGCGTGCTGGAGTTGTGTTCAGCTGACATCTAGTGGCACCTGCTCCAACACCCTCCATGGAGGGTGTGTCCAAAGAGCAACAGAGCTGCTGGGGAAGGGTCTAGAGCCCAAGTGTGGGGAGGAGCAGCTGAGGGAGCTGGGGGTGCTGAGCCTGGAGCAAAGGAGGCTCAGGGGAGACCTTCTGGCTCTGCACAGCTCCTGACAGGAGCCTGGAGCCGGGGGGGGTCGGGCTCTGCTCCCAAGGGACAAGGGACAGGACAAGAGGAAACGGCCTCAAGTTGCCCCAGGGGAGGTTGAGGTTGTCCCTGAGGAACAATTTCTTGCCCTGGAGGGTTGCCCAGGGCTGTGCCAGGCTGCCCAGGGCAGTGGTGGAGTCCCCACCCCTGGAGGGGTTCCCAAGCTGTGGAGATGTGGGGTGAGGGACACGGGGCAGTGGGGACCTGGCAGTGCTGGGGAAGGGTTGGACTCCATGATCTGAAAGGTCTTTTCCAACCCAAACAATTCTATAATTTTGTGTTTCTGTGGAGCTTGTGTTTTCAGAGCCATCTGTGGCCTCTCAGCATGGGCAGGAGTCAAACATCATCTCTCAACCACTAAATACCAGTTCACCTCATCATTTGCTGCTGGTTTTGGTGGCTAAATTCAGTTGAACACAGACCAAGGTTCAAACCAGGGGGGGACATTAACAACCTGGCCCCTGCCCAAACAGGCAGGGCAGGCAACGGGCTGGTGGTCATCAAGTGAAACGATAATTAGACATCGGGTGGTAACGGGTGGGAGCCCTGGGCTGCTCCCGGGGGAAGAGTGTCACTAGCTCTTGACTAGCTCCAGATGGAGCCAGAGCCCAAGAAACCACCTCACCCCGGGGCCATGGGCTGCAAACTGGGGCTTCCTCCAGATGGGCTGCTCCGAAAATGCTGGTGGGTGCTGCCCCCTTCCCCAGCAGATCCTTTCCGAGGCGAGGACCCTTCCCAGGAGTGGCAGTGGCAGGGTGATGGCAGCAGCGTGGCTGCTCTCCTCCAGCAGCAGCTTCTGGCTGATGTACCCTTTGCACCACGGAGCAGCGAGGAGATGGTGGAACTGTGGGGTCACTGGGGGACTCTGGGTGCACAGCACCTGAACCCTGGTGCGTGGGGCTGGCGAGGATGGGGGAACCCTGGATTTGGGTGGAAACACTGGCCGGGCTGTTGGTGCTATGCCAGGTATGGGATGGAAATTGTCCTGCAAATCTGGTGGTTGCAGGCGTGCAGGGTCTCAGGAGCTCCAAGGGATGGAGTCTGGGGGACCGTGCAGTGGAACCAGCACAGTTATCCCTGTCCCCATCCAACAGGACCTGCCCCAAGCACCAGCTCACAGAGCTCCTGGGTTACACGAGTGTGCCAAGCACCCCTTGGGCACCTTTGCCCTGGCCTCTGGGATGGCTGTGCTGGATCATCCCCCACCCCTGAGCCTTTGCAACACTTGTCCTGGAGGCAGGTGGTTTCCTTGTGTCCTCCCCTGGGGTCACAGCTTCCCTGGCTCTGTGCTGGGGCCTCCTAATCCCCCGTCCCTCTTGTTCCCCCCCAGTGCCAGCCAGTGTTGGCCCCACTGCTCCTGCAGAGCCACCAGCAACAGCTCGAGCCCCCACTGCTGCTGTGTCCTGCTCCTCAGGGCAATGCCCTGTGTGTCCCCAGCAAGCAACAGCCAGCCTGCATGGGTCCTCCAAAACAATGGCCGTGGAGGCTGTAGGCAATGGCAGAGCCTCAAATTACCCCAGGGAGCCTTCTGTGGCTTGTTGAAGCTTCTTCAGTCACTACTGAAAGCAGCAGCAGCCTTGGGGGAGGATTCTTTCTCCTCATGCAAGCCAATGCCATCCTGCACTGGAGATACCCATCCACAGTCTTCTGTTTCCCCGCTGCTCCCAGGCAGGGCAGGAAGATCTGGGGATCTGCTCGTCCCTCAAGTGCTGCAGAAGGTCTTCTCAGAAGGACAAAAAAAAAAAAAAGGGAGGAAAAATATCCCAGGGGCTTGCCAAGGTTTTTTCTTGTTATCAGCCCCTCCGGGCCTTGCTGAGTGGTGTCTGGGAAGCCAGCCAAGCTGAGCTGTGGAGCGAGATGGAGCTGCCGAGAGATATTTGGGATGCAGGCTTTGAACTTGGGTGAACCTCAGCCCAAAAGCCCTTCGGCACAAGCTGAGCCAGCAGGATTTCAGAGAAGGGCCCAGGTGGCCGCCCAGGTTTCTGCAGGTCTCGTTGCACCAAGGGGTGTCTGGCAGAGTGTTTTTCAGATGGGGGCGTGCAGAGGAGGAGCAGGAGGTGAGGAAATCAGCCTGAGGTGATGGCACAAGGGGATGGGAGGTGGATTTACCACGCAGGGAGGAAGGCTGAGGCCAGGGGACCTTTTGCTCCTCTGAACTTGGGTGGAAAGCAAAGCTTGTGCAGGCTCAGGGAACGACCCCCCTGGGAGGGCTGCAGCCCTGGGTGGTGCAGCAGCTCCACGCTGGGCTGTGTGTCCACAGAAGAGGGACTCAGAGCTGCCTCCAGGCAAAGGAGTCCCAGCAGCTGGCTCCCCTGGCACTGCCTGGGCCCTCTTGGGGCAGGAGGAGCCGGAGGGTGGCCAGAGGCAGCTGCAGCCCAGGAGCATCCTTTCTGCAGGGCAGCCCAGCCTGAATCCCCCCAAATCCTCCTCTCCCTTCGCAGAATCCCCTCTCCAGTGACAACGCCTCGTCCTTGTGCAGCACGGTGGACTACAAACCCCCCCAGCCCGAGGAGGAGGAGGTGGCAGAAGAGGCTGAGGAGAGCAACGAGCCCGAGGAGTGCTTCACTGAAGGTGAGGGGCCAAGCAGGGCAGGGGACCCTGTGCAGAGGGGGAGGTGGGGATGGAGGGACCCCTGCCAGGCGGTTCTTGCAGCATAGCAACCCTCAGGCTCACTGAGCTCAAACTCCCAGTCCTCCTGCACCACCAAGGAGGTGGTCCCCATGAGGTCCCCCTCTTGCACGCACACCCTCAGCCCCCACAGGATCCTGCTCCAACCTCCACCTGGGAGTGTTGAGAAAGACAATGAAAGCAAAACTAGCGTTGCGTTGGCGGGAAGACCCCGGCCAGGGCAGCCACAGCTCTTTGTCCCACCTGCAGCCTGCGTGAAGAGGTTTCCTTGCCTCTACGTGGACATCAGCAGTGACAGAGGGAGGATATGGTGGAACGTCCGGAAAACCTGCTTCCGCATCGTGGAGCACGACTGGTTCGAGACCTTCATCGTCTTCATGATCCTCCTCAGCAGTGGGGCGCTGGTAGGTCCCACCTTTCACCCCCTCCCACCTGCAGCAGCTCCCCAGGAACGCAGGCAGGGCCCAGGCAGCAGCACCAGAGGCTCTGGGCATCGCCTGGATGTCTCCCGGGCAACATAAGGCAGCTCTGGGCAGATGTTTGGTTCAAAACTCCCCGTGGCTCGGGTCTGCCCAACGCAGAGCCTTCCAAGGGGACCTGAACATCCTCCCCTCGCCCTTCAAGAGCCCTGCATGGGCACAACCACCCCTCTAAAACCCTCTCCATGGGCTGTGGTGCCCAGGGGACCTCAAGGGATGCAACCACCTACAGCCTCCCCTCCTGCTCCTAATGTCAACCATCAGCACCATCTCTTTAGCTTCATGGGGACAGTTCCTCATTTCACAGCCTCCACAACTGGCTGTCGGGAGGTGTCTACAAATCATTCATGGTTATTATTTTGCTGTTCAGCACTTCCAGCTGCTGTGCAACCTCCCAGAACCTGGGTGTCCATTTAAACCAAGCTCACAAAAGCTGTGTCAGCCCGTTGGTCCTTTCTGAGTGTTTGGGTTCAACTTCTCTGCATGTTTGGAGGTAAAGAGGGAAGGAGGAATAGAGGGACTGGAGTGGTTTTCAGACATCCTGCACAACACGTCTGCATCACTCCCTGAAGAGCAGTTTGGGGATGTCTGAGGTTGTAGCTAGTGCCAGAATCAGAAGCTTGTCTAAACCAGCTTTACAGCACTGGGCCACCAAGCCCAGATCTCCCACTGCTTCTGTCTCTCACCATCAAGACATAGCAAGAGCCCAAACTCCTAAGAACTTTTTCAAAACTACCAAGGCATCCAAAGGTGCAGGTTGGTGTCCTGGCTTTTGACCTGTGTTCAAGTTGGTGGGAATTTGATGCAGCTGGACACGTAGCTGCATTAGGTGCTGGAGCATGTCCAAGGAAGGGCAAGGAAGCTGGGGAAGAGTCTAGAGCTGGTGAGGAGCAGCTGAGGGAGCTGGGGGTGCTGAGCCTGGAGCAAAGGAGGCTCAGGGGAGACCTTCTGGCTCTGCACAGCTCCTGACAGGAGCCTGGAGCCAGGGGGGGGTCGGGCTCTGCTCCCAAGGAACAGGCAACAGGACAAGAGGAAACGGCCTCAAGTTGCCCCAGGGGAGGTCGAGGTTGGCCCTGAGGAACAATTTCTTGCCCTGGAGGGTTGCCCAGGGCTGTGCCAGGCTGCCCCGGGCAGTGGTGGAGTCCCCACCCCTGGAGGGGTTCCCAAGCTGTGGAGATGTGGGGCGAGGGACACGGGGCAGTGGGGACCTGGCAGTGCTGGGGGATGGTTGGATTTGATGATCTTAAACATCTCTTTCAACCACAACAATTCTCTGAGTCAATGATTTGCTTCAGTGAAGCTCTACCTAGCTGAAAGGAACTTGCAAATATTGGACCCCCTGTGCATCAGTGAACGCCTGTAGTTGGCTCTCAACTCTCCAAGCTGCCCCAAGCCCTAGGGAAGCAGGGACAGCACAGGGGCTGCACGGAGCCGAGCAGCAGGTCTAATGGAAGAATGACTGTCACGTAGCTTCACGCCTCTTCCAGGCTTTTGAGGACATCTACATTGAACAACGCAAGGTGATCCGCACCATCCTGGAGTACGCCGACAAGGTCTTCTCCTACATCTTTGTCATTGAGATGCTGCTGAAGTGGGTGGCCTATGGCTTCAAGGTGTACTTCACCAACGCGTGGTGCTGGCTGGATTTCCTCATTGTTGATGTAAGTGTGGTCTGAGGAGCACCTCTAGAGAGCCATAGTCAGCCAAGGGGTTTGGGAGCACCAGGGGATTGTAGCAGGATATTGAACTGAACTCATGTTCTAAAGGGCAGTGGGGTGGCTGTGGAACAAGGGCTTAGACCATTGCTTAAAATAATGGTCCTCCACAGGAAGAGCCATTTCTTTCCCTGGCTGCAGAAGCACTTTCAAACCCTTTCTGGTTTATGCTCAAGCTGAGAACAAGCCCAAGTCAAGAACAAGCCCATGCTGTCCAACAGATCCCCTAGAGGTGTGAAGGGATGCAGGGTCTCCCAGATGCTTTGTGACAGAGCAGCCCGTTCTTCCCATGCAGTGCTTCTGTTTCCCACATCTCCTCCACCCTCATACCCCAGAGGCAGGGACATCCTTCAGGAGGATGGTCACCAGGGACCCACAGACTCGATGCCAGTCCCTCTGTCCTGAGACAGGACAACGACCACCAGCCTGAGGGGTGCTGGGGAGAGAGGGAAGGTCAGGAGCTCTAGGGATGTGGTTCAGTGGTGTTTCCATCCAAGATGCTGCCAATGCCTTGGGCTGCTCCTTCCAGGTCTCCATTATCAGCCTGACAGCAAACTGGATGGGATACTCGGAGCTGGGAGCCATCAAGTCCCTGAGGACGCTGAGGGCTCTGAGGCCACTGCGTGCCCTCTCCAGATTCGAAGGCATGAGGGTAGGTGCCTCCCCCATGGGCTGCTGGCTCTGACAGGGACACACAACCCAGCACCATTCAGCAGTCACCTGCACCAGGGACCCATCCCAGTTGGTTTTCAGGGGGTTCTGGGACGGTGGGATCAATGCTGAGGGACCTTTTGGTCCAGTTTGAGCCCCCTTGGTGCTGCTGGGGTGGGTGAGGCTGGGGCACAGGGACGTGAAGTTCCACATCACTGCTGCACTGCGTCCTGGTTCCCTAGCCAGGTCCTGCAAGGTCTCTTCTCCCCTTGCAGGTGGTGGTGAACGCCTTGCTGGGTGCCATCCCCTCCATCATGAACGTCCTGCTGGTCTGCCTCATCTTCTGGCTGATCTTCAGCATTATGGGGGTGAACCTCTTTGCGGGGAAGTACTACAGGTGTGTCAACACCACCACGGGGGAGCTCTTCGACGTCAGCTCAGTGAACAACAAGAGCGACTGCATGGCCCTCCTCTACACCAACGAGGTCAGATGGGTCAACGTCAAGGTCAACTTCGACAACGTGGGCTTGGGCTACCTCTCCTTGCTGCAGGTGGTACGTAACAGAAGCAGCTACCGTCCCTCCAAGACCTGTGGCAGGCAGCATGAAGCAAGATGCTGCCCTGATGCCCACATGGGACCTCCTAGCTGCTCCTTAGCTCCAAAATTGGTATTTAACACCAAAATAAAAAATCCCTGTAGAGCCCAGGAGAGAAGGGACAGGGGATGGGATGGGAAATGTCATCGGGGAACCACGGTGGGTGAGTGTGGGTAGCACAAAGCCTGGAGCTGGGGGATGTCCTCCACAGAGCAGGGGATGGAGGAGCGAGGAGGGGAGGCCTCTGTGTTCCTCCCACCCATCTGCAAAGTTCAACCTGCTCTGGTGGTAGGCTGCAAGAGGAGGCTGGAAACAGAGCACATGGAGGGGGGGTCACAGCCCAGCTTCCACCGAGCCCAGCGAGCAGGAGGGGACCTGCTCACCACGACCAGAGCTCACCAAAAGCAGAGGGGTGGGCTGGGGCTGCTCCCTTCAGGTCCAGGGGAACTGCCAGTGGCTGAATCAGAGCTTAACCCAGATGGATTGACCAGCTTGAAACTCAGCTTCCTCTTCAGATTTGTTGTTCCATCAGATTCAGGAAACAAGATGTTCAGACTTTTTGCTTAACAAATCAGCAGTAAAAGCTTCTAAAAGATGCCGTGTAGGTCGCCAGGATCAGGATCCACCAGGGGTACAGAAGTCAGGGTTATGGAGGTGGCACAGCTTGGGGAGCAGGAGGGGGGGAGACAGCCCTGGCACGGCTCTGCCGTTGGGAAAATGCACTTTGTTTTGGGGAGAAAAGAAGTCAAATGCTTCCTTTCCCAGCCTGGTTTGCAGCAGAGTTTTGGGAACTCCCTGGTGAGCTCAGCCATGGAATGGAGCTTGTGTGTGCACGTGCAGATCTCCGGAGTTTTGTGTCAGGGCATTTTTCTTGTGGATTCAGCCCATGGCCCCTCTCCTGCCTCTCCCACTCAGAAGCTGCAACTCCAGGCTGAGCAGGGCGTGCTCAGAGCTAAGCCCCCAAACTAAGCCCCAGACACGCACCCATGGCATTGCTCCCCCCCCCCTCAGCTCCAAATGCCTCCCAGTGAATCTGTTCTTCTCCACAGGCGACCTTCAAAGGCTGGATGGACATCATGTATGCTGCTGTGGACTCGCGTGAGGTGAGGGGACAAGCAGGGGTGTCTCACAGCCAGCTCCTACTGGGAGGCTGGGAGCAGAGACCTGGGAGCTCAGGATCCCCTCTGGCTGTGCCCCTTGGTGCTGGGGGGCTGCCTGCATCCCACCCACGGCTTTGGCTGTGGACCAAAGAGTGGAGAAACATCCAGAACATGTCTCCTGCTGAGGAGCACAGCCTCCATTGTGTCCCTCCTGGTGCAAGATCCTGCCCCTGGGTTAGGGAACAATGTCCTCAAGTATCAGCCCATCTGGGGTGCAAAGCTGGAGAGCAGCCCTGGGGGGGCTGGGAGGGCGGAGTTGGGCAGGAGCCCCCCCAGCCTGGGCTGCACCCCCAGCAGCGTGGGCAGCAGGGCAGGGAGGGGATCCTGCCCCTCTGCCCCCTCTGGGGAGACCCCCCTGCAGTGCTGGGGCAGCTCTGGAGGCCTCAGCACAGCAGAGCCAGGGAGCTGCTGGAGCGGGGCCAGAGGAGCCCCAGCAATGCCCCGCGGGGGGAACCCCTCTGCTGGGAGCCCAGCAGGAGAGAGTTGGGCTGGGGCAGCTGAGAGGAGAAGGCTCCAGGGAGACCTGCTGGGGGCTGCCAGGACTGCCAGGGGCCTGTCAGGAAGCTGGGGATGGACTTTTGAGCAGGGCCTGTTGGGACAAGACAAGGGGGGATGGGTTTAAATGAGAAGAAGGAGATTCAGACTAGAGAGAGAGAAAACATTTTTGACGCTGAGGGTGCTGAGCCCCTGGCCCAGGCTGCCCAGAGAGGTGGTCGCTGCCCCATCTCTGGAACCATCCCAGGGGAGGTTGGCCGGGGCTCTGAGCACCCTGCTCTAGCTGCAGATGTCCCTGTCCCTGCAGGGGGTTGGATGAGGTGACCTTGAAAGGTCCCTTCCCACCCAAAACTTTCTATGATTTAATGATTCACTTCTTTTTGCCACCCGTGTCATTGTCACCTGCATCCCAGCTGCACCCTGCCCCTCACACCAGGCTCACATTGCCTTGAGCTGCCGCAGCAGGAGGAACTTCCTTCCCAGTGAGCACTGAGGGGTCAGCCCCACACACCCACAGGCCCAAACATTGGGTTTTTTGCCTATTTTTAGCACCAGAAGCAGCCGCCCTGCCCACCCCAGCTGCAGCTGCGGCGCTCAGTGGAAGAGCTGCTTCCAGCTCCCTCTGAAAGGAGATTGGGCTCCTGCCACCCCGGGCAAAGCTGGGCTGGGACCAAAGCTGCTCTTTCCTATCAAGAGCTTCCCTCAAACTGAGGGAATCAGGTTGTGACACCTTGGGGAACCCTCCAGTCAAATATAGAGCAGGATTAAGCGCTGGCCCTTGAGATGAGGAGTGTTCTCCAAGCACATCCTTGTCCCCCAGCTGGTGTCACATGGATGTCCCTTCCCATGGCTGCTCCAAGGGGACCACTCTGCCCACAGCATCTGCCAAAGGCTTTAGAGCAACCAGCCCATGGCTCTGTCCAGATACAATCACCCCTTGTCTAGGGACCTGGAGACACATTTTCTGGAGAGGATTAGTCTCATGTTTTCCGTCTCTCCTGGTCAGATTGAAGAGCAGCCAGTGTATGAGATCAACCTCTACATGTACATCTACTTTGTCATCTTCATCATCTTTGGCGCCTTCTTCACCCTGAACCTCTTCATTGGTGTCATCATCGACAACTTCAACCAGCAGAAGAAAAAGATGAGTATTTTCTGGGTCCTGCAGCCACTGTTGCCTCCTGGGGTGCAGGTCCAGGATGGAGGGGACCAGCATGGTCGTGGAAAGAGGGGACCAGGGTGCTTGGAGGGACCTCGGGGCGCTCTGCAGCCAGAATTGCTGGTGTCCATTAGTGGCTTCCCCCAGAGTGAACAAAGAGAGCTGGACCAACAGCACCTGGGGCTTTGTGTCCTG
This sequence comes from Merops nubicus, assembly GCF_000691845.1. Classification (NCBI taxonomy): domain Eukaryota; kingdom Metazoa; phylum Chordata; class Aves; order Coraciiformes; family Meropidae; genus Merops; species Merops nubicus. The sequence goes on along the minus strand of NW_008607139.1, from coordinate 4,557 downwards.
GCCATGGCACTTGCAGAGGATTTCATCCATGGATGCTGAGGGAGGAGGCCCGGGGGGCTGTTTTCTCTTGCCTGTGCCACAGCAATTGTGGCTGTACTCCTGGGCCATCACTTTTATTTCCTTTTCCCACCCCATGACCCTTCCTCACCATTTTTCCATGCGTCAAAGAGAGGCTCAACTTCTGCTTTCAGTAGAAGGACATGGGACTAACACCCCTGGGCTGCTGGAGGGGAGCAGGTGGAGGGTGGGTAACGTGGAGCACGTTGTTTGGGCCAAGCAAGCTCTGAGGCGTGTGGAGATGCTCCCTTGGTCCCAGCAGGATCTGGCCAGCAAGGAGGGGTGAGCCCCAGCAGAGCACAGGGTGCTCCACTTCCTGCAGGGGGCTGGGAAGCAGCATCTCACCTCTGCAGGAGGAAACCACAGCGCTGGGGCGAGCACCCATGGGTGCTGTGGACCAGGGGAAGCAGCAGAGCAAAGGGCGAGTAGGGAGGAGGCAGTTTCACTGAGTGCAGAGAGCTCTGTCTGGTAGGAGCTTGGCTGGAGGTGCTTGGTGGGAAGGAGCACAGTCAGAGGTGCTTGGTGGGAAGAGTTGAGTTCCCAAGACTAACAGCAATGATTCCCTTTATACTTTGGAGGCAAAGACATCTTCATGACAGAAGAGCAGAAGAAATACTATAATGCTATGAAGAAGCTTGGCTCCAAGAAACCCCAGAAGCCCATCCCCAGGCCATCGGTACGTTGGGTTAATCACCCTGGAGCACAGTGGGGAGGGGGCTCTTCAAGCCACCAGCTGTCCCAGAGTGAACGAGAAGGGTCCAGGGAAGAGCATTTGCCAGGGCAAGGAGCCAAATCCGGGCTCCCTGTTGCTACTCTTCTAACAGCACCTTGCTGAGTGCTGAGGCTTCAGAAGAGGTTCACATCAGGCAACCTCCTTTGGGTCTGCTCTTCAGCCATGGGTCCATTGGCAAGGGCAATGGGGGGGATCCCTTTTAGGGATTAGGGTCTTCTCCTGGCTCAGCTCTCAGATCCTCTCTCGAAGGGAGTTAGACTCGGGGGAAGCTCAGCTTTCAACACTCCTAGGAGGGACACGGGACCAGCCAATCCATACATGGTGGTGCCCTGGCTTTGGTTTTGATAGCCCTGCTCAAGAGAGGCCTTCTCCACATGTTTATTTCTGTCCCAGTGCATTAGCTGTGGATATAATTAGCAAGCAACTGCCCCCTGCACACACACCTCTTGGCTGTGGTGGTACCAGATGGGCTTCATCCTGCAAACTGCTGGGCATCCTCCTCCACAGCTTCCAAGGCCATGAGACCTGTGTACTAGTCACAAGCCTGATGTGTCCTACACTCTTTTAAATACAGTTCCTTCTCTTTCTCTTGTCTTTCTGTTCTGTGTGGGTCTGTCCCTTGTTCCCACCTCACCTCTGGGTCTCCATCATCACCCACGTGACCCTCACGGCAGAACAAGTTCCAAGGGATGGTGTTTGACTTCGTTACCAAGCAAGTGTTTGACATAACCATCATGATCCTGATTTGCCTCAACATGGTGACCATGATGGTTGAAACAGATGACCAAAGTGAACTCAAAACGTCTGTCCTCTACAAGATAAACTTGGTCTTTATTGTCATCTTCACCGGAGAGTGTGTGCTCAAGATGTTCGCCTTGCGTTACTACTACTTCACCATTGGCTGGAACATCTTTGACTTTGTGGTGGTCATCCTCTCCATCTTAGGTGAGTCCTGCAGGTTCCACCAGTTCCTCAGGGGTCCTGCTGGATAATGAAGAGTGGAAATTGTCTAGCTGATCCACGGGCTCTGAGCTGCCTTTACGCCCACCCTTTGAGCAGGCCCAAGCCAACAGGACTCTGAGACAAGATGAATGATGAGGGATGTGTCTCACTCCTCCTTGGTGTTGGGTTCCCCTCATCTCCACGTTGCCTGGCTGCATTGCTGAAACCCAGCAGCCAGCGTTTAACCCTTGGGTCTGTGCCACCAGGGGTGGCCTCATCTCCCTGTGCATACCCACCTCTGGCTGATGGAGCAGAGTAGCTCCACCTCACCTCCTTATGTTGACTGGAGAGCATGGCCAACTCACTCTTCTTCATCCCTTCACAGGTATCGTCCTCTCAGACATCATAGAGAAGTACTTTGTATCACCCACCCTCTTCAGGGTCATCAGGCTGGCAAGGATTGGCCGCGTCCTGCGGCTGATCCGAGGTGCAAAAGGCATCAGGACTCTCCTCTTTGCTCTGATGATGTCCCTGCCTGCCCTGTTCAACATCGGCCTCCTGCTCTTCCTCGTCATGTTCATCTACTCCATCTTCGGGATGTCCAACTTCGCCTACGTAAAGAAGGAGGCGGGGATCGATGACATCTTCAACTTTGAAACTTTTGGGAACAGCATCATCTGCCTCTTCCAGATCACCACATCAGCTGGATGGGATGGTCTCCTCAGCCCGATCCTGAACAGTGGTCCCCCCGACTGCGACCCCGACCTGGAAAACCCTGGCAGTTCGGTGAAGGGGGACTGTGGCAATCCATCCATAGGCATCTTCTTCTTCTGCAGCTACATCATCATTTCCTTTCTCATTGTGGTGAACATGTACATCGCCATCATCCTGGAGAACTTCAACGTGGCCACGGAGGAGAGCAGCGAGCCCCTCTGCGAAGATGATTTTGAAATGTTTTATGAAACCTGGGAGAAGTTTGACCCGGATGCCACCCAGTTCATTGCGTACAGCACCTTGTCCGACTTTGTAGACACCTTACAGGAGCCGCTCAAAATTCCCAAGCCCAACAAGATCAAGCTAATCACCATGGATCTCCCAATGGTCGCCGGAGACAAAATCCACTGTCTGGATATCCTCTTTGCCCTGACGAAGGAAGTGCTGGGAGACTCGGGAGAGATGGATGCCTTGAAGGCCACCATGGAGGAGAAGTTCATGGCCGCAAACCCCTCGAAGGTTTCCTATGAACCCATCACCACCACTCTGAAAAGGAAACACGAGGAAGTCTGCGCGACGAAAATCCAGAGGGCTTTCCGGAGGTACCTGCTGCGGCGCTCGGTGAAGCAGGCGTCCTACATGTACAGGCACGGGAAGGACGAGGACGCCCTGAGAGAGGGGGCGCCCGAGAAGGAAGGTCTCCTTGCCACCAAAATGCACGAGATGTATGGGAACAGTGGGACGGACGTGGAGACAGCCCCTGCCATTGGTCTCACACCCGTTCCCAGCTCAGAGACGCGAGATGCTCCCGGCGAGGCGAAAGCTTGGGAGAAGGAACGCGTGGTGAAAGAGTCGCTGGTGTAACCCAACGAGGCTCCCACCTCTCGCCCAGCCCGAAAAGACTTCCTTTGTGTCTCCTTTGGAAGAGCTCTTTCATATACAGATCATCAGATCTTAGATATTGAGCAAATTTCAGATATTTCAAGTAGACACCTTAACTTTCGAAGCAGGATCTCTTACTGATTCTGGTTTTTACAGCTCACTGCACTTGCAAAGGGTTGAATATTATTCTTATGAGAATTAAATGTGAAGTCTGTTGTTGGTGAAAGAGAAACATCCTGGTTTTGAAATGATCTCATCATGGTAACGATGTTTTTCAGACATTAACAAATGGGTACGGCTGTCCTTTTACTTAAGTAATTATTTATTAATGTTATTTCACAATTAAGAGATTTTCTTGTATATTATTCTTCCAGAGTGCAGCCCAGTAGCCAGTGAAAGATGAGCCATGTGAAATAATATTAAGAATAATTACAAAAACGACAAGGTTTTGTGAACAAAGAATCTCTAATGTCTTAAACTAGCACCTTTCTTTTGGATATTTGAATAAGCTTTATGGATTATATTTTTTGTTATATACAGAGAAAGTGCAATTATGTCTTAAAGATTTGTTTGCATAGCCAAAAAAAAGCATTTGCAGTTATGTTCTCAGGGTTAAATATCAGGTTTTAAAGGTCTCTGAACATGCCTTGGCATCATAAATCGTTCAGGTCTCTACAGTACGAATGTAAACAGAGTTTATCGTCTGCTACCTTCTTTGTTTTCCCATTTCATCCAGATTTTGTGGCAGGAAAGCAGTGGACAAATTCCTCGAGATGAGCTGCTTCAACAGGGTCCCTTAAATCCCACCGGCCACTGGAGGCCTCTGTGCAGTGAGTGCTCCCACCAGGGTGTAGACCCCAAAACGCTGGGGCAGAGCATCCTTCCCTGGGCTGGGGCTGTGGGGAGGAGCTGGGGGCACGTGCTGGGGTCTCTGCAGAGCCTGCTGGGCCCAGGCAGGTCCTCCCCAGGAAACCTCCCAGCAGAGGAGCATTTTCCCAGCGGGGGAAGAGCTTTGCTGCTCTTCACACGGGTGGGCAAAAGGAAAGTTAATATGCCAAAGGTTCATCTCTGGACCTCCTTCTGCCTTCAAAAGGGAAAAAATAAAAACCTCTTAATATCCACAAAAACATGAACCAAAGCCTCTTCCCCTTAAAACAAGGGCTGCTTCTTGAAGCCAAAGGGTCTGTCTTTTTGTATTATTATTAATTATTATTATTATTGTTATTATT
>NW_008607138.1:0-6218 GCF_000691845.1 Merops nubicus | reverse complement strand
GGGCACCAGACTGGGGAGGGAGCAGTCCCTCCTCCGGGAGAAGGTGCTGGTGGTTCAGCTGGAGGACCAGCACCTGGAAAACTGGCTGGACTGGAGCCTCCACTGGCTCTCAGCAGCCTGGCTTCACCCTTAGTTACCTAGTGTGGCCGTGACACATTCTGATCGTTCCCCTCCATGCAGCAACTTCAGAGCCTTTCCTAGGTGCTCACACTCAGGACTCTGCCCACCTCCTGCCAGCCTGCCCCACGGCCCATGGGCTCTCCTGGGGTGTGCCAGGGGTTGTGGTGCACTCTGGAGCACAACAGTGCCTGTGTTCAAGTTTTGGCCCCATTTCTTGAAAATTCCCCTTCCTGGGGCCAGCCACAGGCCCAGTGCACCATCCCTCCTCCCCCAGCACAGCAGCCACCTTCCTGTGCCCACCTGGCCCACCCTCCCCTCTGCAGCACAGAGCACCCTGACCCGTGTCCTGCCACGGGGACAGACGTGTCCTGCTGCCAGGAGCCCTCTAAAAATCCACCTGCATGTCCTACAATGCTGTGCAGCCAAAGTACTTGGAGCCTCAGGAAGGAGGCTCCAGACTCCACCCTGAACACCAACCACCAGGAACGACAATTCGCTCACAAGTTTGGTAACAGTGGCCTGGGCTGTGGCACTACCCCAGCACAAAATGCCACCTGGTTTAGTTCACAACCCTCCCTTCTGAAACCAGACAGCGACATTCTGTGAATGACAGGGGCACCCAAAAGATGTGCTGGAAGACTTGGCTGTTTTTTTTAGTCCCCAAATGAAACACCTGGCCCCAGGAGGCACTTCTGCCTGTGGTGGAACCAGAGGAAAGGGTGGTGCCCTTGCAGGGAGCTGCACTGGGACGTGGACACGGCCAGTGCTGCATGAGCCCAGCCCACGTGGCTTAGTGGGGCCATGAAAATCACTGCTGGAACCACAGCTTGAGAGCACACTTAAACAGAACTAAAAAATCCCAGAGTTCACCCAAGAAACGTGACGTGCAGTAAGCACAGCCAGCCAAGTTCATCAGTGAAAGTTCCTTTTCTTTTCCAGCCAAGGAGGTCACTTACTGCCCAAGCCCAGGAATGCAATGCCAGCTCTGCTGCCCACCAGCCAAGGAACGTGGCCGGCCTGGCTTTAGCTAGAGAAAAGCTGTGACCCACCAGTGTCAGTGTGGGATTCCCTTCTAACCTTCTTCAGCATTAGCAGCTCAGGAAAGGGCAGAAAAACAGACTGAAGGATTGGCAAAATATTTCAGCAGTTAGGGATCTTGGGCAGCTTCTCACCAGACACAGTCAAGTCCTGCTCCAGCAGTCGTTGTCTCCGTGGGGGAAGATGATCTGAATTCGATTTTGATACTTCCTCCTCTTCCACTGTCCTTATGCAGCAGGACTGAAATCCTCCTCTCCTGTAGGCTTGCTCCCTCCTGGCACAGCCCGTTCTGCCACACACCAGACCCTGCTGGCTGCACACGCTGCAACGACACTTGCAAAGCAGAGAATGAACAGACAGGTGATTTCAGCTCCTCCTGGGGGACCTGCCCCCCTGCAGAATCAGGGCTGTAACAAACTAAAGAACTTTACTCCCCCTGATGATAGAGAAACATGTTACTCCTCAGCTACCACTCCCACGTTAAAACCTTGATTAGCTGCAAATGTTGCATCTTCCCAACAAATGCAAACCAGCTTTTTGGTGGTAAATAGCAGGTATTTATTTGAAATGAAAAAAATACTTCAGTACCTGAACTATTGCATTTAATCATGTATTGTTGTAATTGTGTTACTACCTTTTTGCATTGGAGACAAATATACAATGAACATTCAGATATCACAGATTGCACACTAGATAGGAAATCGTCAGGCCTTTTACATAACCACCAAAAAACAGATACCAGGTTCTGCAATATAGTACAAAATTCCACACTCCAGTCTTAGCCAGTTATCTTCAGTTTACTCCTGATGCTGTACAAATAAATGGCCACTTAACTAGGGCTTACAAGTTAATAACAGGACAAAAAAAATATACATAGCACTGACACAAAAAGTCAGCTGTGTTAATAGTCATGCAACAAGTAACCAAACTTGCTGAAATTAAAAATACTCTCTAAAAACAGTTTTAACTGCATCAGTATTTTATACACAGTTCGTTTTACTGGAACAAAAGGAGTCCTTAAATGATACAAAGCAAATATAAGTTTCTACCGATTTTATACATAAGAAAGTGCAAAATAACTTATCTAAAGTGTTCTGCTACCGACGTGATGGGAGGAGCCGACCCCCTCTGGTGAGCGTGAGGTTACAGCGGCAGGGGCGGGTGGCAGGAGCAGGGGCTGAGCACAGCACGGGGGAGGAGGCAGGGCAGACAGGGGAGGTGCTGGCAGAGGGCACAGGGAGGTGCTGGCAGAGGGCACAGCCTGCTCGTGGCAGTGTGCGTGAGGGGATCTTTGCCCAGCAGATTTTCACGTGGAAAACGAAGCAAGGGTTTGCAGTAGAAGCTTGAAGGAAATGGAAAAACCCGCTCCCGAGGGAACAGCTGCCCACAGCACCAGCTGCCAGAGGAAGCAGGGGCAGGTGTGGGCTTTCTGCCCCCTGCACCCCCTACAAGCAAGAAGGTGGCTCTTGGAACAGTGCAGCCAGAGTGAGGCCACGGGGCGGGGGTGGTTTGTTGGCAAAATGGCAATTAGGAGCAACCCCGACGCTACAGGGTCTGTAACAAACATGGACCTCAGCTTTTTTAGTGTGTGGCCAAAGGTGAAAAGCAGACAACACCCGCACGACGTGGACAGTCAGCCTGTAGCTGGACAGTCAGCCTGTAGCTGAACAGTCAACTCCTCTGCACCACAGCCCAGCTCCCTCGTGACCCCCGTCAGTGCCACACGCCAACCGCTTCCGTTAGTGTTCCGGCTCCAGCAGTGCTACTCCCAGAAGTGTTAATTCATTGGGGTTTAATCCCAGGGCTGTACAGGTTCTGCAGTCTGGGGAAAAGACGACTCCCTCAAATTTGGTTTAGATTGGAAATCTGGAGGCGAGGGGAAGAAAGCTCTGTGGACTCCAAGGCATTTAAGAGCTGCCCAAGAGCCTTTTCTCGCCGCTGCCCCCGCGGAGGCCGCTCGCCCGTGCCCTGAACTCTGCTGGTTTCACCTCACTTTGGGGGTGAAGGCAACGTTGGGGAGCAGAGCTGAGCACAGGAGCTCCTGGGCCCTGCACCTGCTTGCTGAGGACACTCCCTCGTGTTCAGGGCCAACTCTGCCAGCGTAGCCAGGCAGCGTGGCTGCTGCATCACCACTCTTTGGGTCCAAAGGGATCTATTTGGGTCAGCTAATGTCAACAAACCTGCATTTACTCAGCAGTGTGCAAGGGCTCTGGAGAAGCCTTTCTGTTCATTTGGGGACCTAGTATATTTACCAGAACAGGAATAGATCTCATTTTACAGACCAGCACATACATAATAAACAAACATGTATCAAAATACATATTTAACCTTCAGTGCATGAGAGGTGACACTAGGGTAGATAGGAAGTGGTCAGGTTAACAAATTATTCACCACTAGAGGCTCAGGTCAAGAGAAGACAGATGTGCCCCCACAGTGCCAGGGACCTTCTGCAGGGAGCTCACTCCCCACAGAGGGTCTGGTGTTTTTGGGGGTGCCTCCCAAAGACAGTGCCCCTTTTAGCCATTTGCCAAGGGCAACGAGTCCCAGGGCCAGAGCTCACCCAGATGGTTCCAAGTGAAGGACAATCTCGTTGTCTCAAGTGAAGACACTCAAGTGCTAGCAGAGCAAAAGTGGGGCCACCTCTCTTCTGTTGGCTTGGGTCGTATCTTTACCACTATTTAAAAGAATCCCTTGTGAATATGCCTAGATCTAGATCAGTCTGTCACCCATTTACAAAATATATACAACATATGTTAAAAAACAAAACCAAACTAAGGACTAGTCTGCCCCCACCCACACCCCCTCCCCCCAAAACCTACTGGCAAGACCTCATTCAGAAATTGAGTCCGTGGGCCTATCCAATGCACGTGTTCCAATCCCAGTGGAGATCAGTGTCTCTGCTTCGTCCCACATGTAGTGCAAAATAAACGACAGAGTAGTAAAAAAATACTGCAATTAAATTCATATTGGAACTTAAAAACCACCATGAAAATGTACTGCTGTCCTCCAGCTGATGCCGTGTGCTCAAACACGGAGACAGCTCCTAGAAGCATTTCTGACAGGACCAAAATCACCTTGTTTCACAGCAAGGTCTCTTGTTCCAAAAGGGTTTTTTTTTTTTGCAAACAAGCTACAGGACAACAGCAGTAAAATTTTAAGCTCAAGGAATTAATTCATCCTGTACCTACAGGCAAACCAACTGCTGTCGGCTAAAGAGGGTAAAAGCTGGTTCCTGCACTGCATGAATCAGCTGCTAATGAACATTAGGTAATTAACAAAACTGCAGCTCTGACGTATGTATAAAAGAGGCCTCGTTAAATATGAACAACACTGAGGTGGTAAATAGTTTGGTATAAAATGCAACACAAGTGTACAATTTAGTTCCTGGTTATCTTACAGCTAGAATAAAATACTTTTAAGTCCTATTCTCAAAAATGTTTTCTTTTGAAAAAATCCATGGAATTCTATGAATAGCCTTACTTAAATCAAGATACCTTGGGCCAGCTAAAAGAACAGACATGCACAGACTGGGTTTTAACAGAAACCACATAATGCCGTCGAGTTCTCTGGGGGTGGTTTGTTCTTTTTTTCCTGTTTTTTTTTTTTTAAACATCCGTATTTAAATCGATAGATGAGATAAAGGAGCCACACCAAGTACAGTGGTTAATCTGAAGTCCCATGTAACAGGCAGTTAAGTTCATATTTAGATAAAAAGGCCGTTGCAGCTATTTACAGTATGCACAGTGGCTCGCCGAGGCGGCACATTTACAGCTCCCCCCAGAGCCTCCCCTGGCACAGCTCTGCACACCCAGCAGCCGTGCCAAGGGGGGGCAGGGTTCCCAGTCCTATTGGATCTGTTGTTATCAATCACCTCGTCCTGGGCCTTCCTCTTCACTTAATCCTGCTGTTAAGCCTCGTTTACCTTCCGCCACCGCAAATCAATTCCATGATCCCTTTTTGACTCCTGTAACACTGGGTATGAACTGAAGTGTAAACAGACCGTGCTCTCGTCCCCTCTGACCCGCACGACGCCCTCGCCAGGCCCGGGAGCGGCGGCAGGGCTGGGCGAGGCCCCTGCTGGCAGCACCCCATCAGTTCCTGGGCCCCTCCTCTGAGCCCCGCTCGTGCTGCAGGTTGTAGAAGCAGTTCTGGCACACTCTGACTGGAGACGAAATCTTCAGGCGCTTGATCTCGGACTGAAAGCGGCTGCACCTGCAGGGAAAGGTGTCACTGTGAGCACAGGGCCCCCAGCCTGGCTGGATCCACCCTCAGGACTTCAAAGAGCACAAAAAGGCCCAAACTCAACTCGGCTCAGAAATGCAATGCAGAGTGGCAGAAGCAGAATTTAACTTGTGTGATCCACAGAAGAAATGGAATGCCTCTGCATGAGAGGTCAGTCAAAAACAGCTGCTGCTCCCAGCTTAGACTCAGAGTACAGCTGCAGAGGTGAAACTAGAAATCCTGTCTCATCCAGTAGGCCAGGGAAGAGACTCCCACCTCAGCTCCAGGGCAGTGGGAGCTCACCTACATCCTCCCTGCCACACATTTTCCTGTCTGAGGCTGCACATTACTGGTCCCCAAATCAGCATCCTTACAGCCCTGCACACAGCTGACATTTTGACCAGGTTGCTTGCAGACAGACAAGAACTATTAGCTACTGCAAAATAAGTTTGTCTGTTAGGGTTTTGTTCTGTTTTCTTTGCTAAGTTTATGTGTGCAGAGTTTTCCCAGATGGGCAATGGGAGGTTTCAAAGCTGCAGGCAGATTTCATTTTCTCCTGAAGCTTGTTTGCTCACTGGGTTTATTAAGAGGCCATTTTCTAACTCTTAATTAGACAGAATTCTAATGCTGTCTTTTCCTAAATTTAGAATTTCTTTCTAATCCCAATTTCTAATTCTGTCTTAACTCCTCCCTGGCAGTTTTGAGGCTTCTCCTTCATCAGGTATGTTGTGCTCAGGGAAGGCTCAGCCCTTCAGCAGAGCTCTGTGGTAGACGACAGGTTTACCCAGCCAAGAACTCCCTGTGGAGGAGCACCCAAGGGAGGCTGCTGGCTGCTCGCC
>NW_008607137.1:1262-2364 GCF_000691845.1 Merops nubicus | reverse complement strand
CAAAGAGTCCTTAGTTGTCCCTAAGCATCGTATCTACAGGAATTTGAAACACATCGAGAGTCGGTGATTCAACCACTTGCCTGAGCAGTCGTGGCCAGGCTTTGACAACCCTTTGAGTGAGGAATGTTTCCCAATATCCAACATAAATCTCCCCTGGCACGTGTTGAGATCATTTCATCCTGTCCTATCACTTTTGATTTAGGAGATGATAACAATTCCCATCTCACACCAATCTTCTTTCAGGCAGTTCCAGAGAGCAGGAAGCTCTCTCCTAAGCCGTCTTCTTTTCACGACAAAGCACCCTCAGGCCATCCTCACAAGGATTGTGCTATAAACCTGTCACCAGCTTTGTCGCCCTTCTCAGGACACGCTCCAGCATGTCTATGTCTTTCTTGGTTGAGCTGCCCAAAACTGGAGACAGTTCTTGAGGTGTGGCCTCAAGAGAGATGGATATAGGGGGAATGTAGAAACAGAGGAGTTTGGTCTCACCTGAATGGAACTGTGTGAAAAGTTCTGCCCACCATGCATTCAGAGAAATCCGTCCTTCACGGAAGTGCACCCGTCAAGGAGAAAGGCATCCACAGGACCACGAGACGATCCAAGTGGGCAGAACCTTGGCAGTGGTGGAGTAGCCCTGGGTGTAGCCGATAGGTACAGCTTTGTAAGGGCAGGAAGCAGTGCGCCAGCCTGTAACTTAGGCTAAGCAGAGAAGGGCTCTGGGACAGTGACTCAACTAGAATAGAGGAGACGAGGCATGCTGTGTGTTTGCTCCGTGGTGTTTGGTGGTTGGTTAAAGTGGGTTTGTTATGCTTAAAAACTATTTAAACTAATGTTTGACTAATGGCGTAAAAATATCGGGTTTTGGTAAATAAATTCCATTTTTGCAGCTGCCTGGTAACTCTGTGTTGCTCCGTGTACCCATAACGACATCCCTGGGCACGTCAAGGCCACCTTGGGAATCCTTTGGTCTGGCTGGGAATCCACACACATGGCCAACAGAGTGGAAGAAAGCAAGACATGTGGGAAATATCTGCCAAACTTGGTGTTCAAAGGAGAAATGTTGAAACTCAGCAGTGCTGTCCAACTGCCTGGGAAGGGAAAG
>NW_008607137.1:0-433 GCF_000691845.1 Merops nubicus | reverse complement strand
GGAGTGACTGAGACCAGCATTAACAAGGCAATTGTTGATGCTTCCTGGATGTTGACACCCAAGCTGTATCATTAGATGGAATGTATTACACTTCAGAAGAGCTTGTCAGGAAATGATGAACGCTGTGAGGGCTGCCCCTGGGCCTGGGGCAGGGCAGGACCAGTATAAAAGCCAGTGCACGTCCTTGGCAACTCATCCACTTCAATCTCTTCTTTCTCCTTGAGAACCAGGTGAGTGCCAAGCTCCTTCTCCTTCTCCTACTCCTATAGGGGAAAGCCATGTCTCCTTGGACATGCCAGATAAACCCTGCTCTGTCCTGTGCTGGGGATGGGGGCTGCCTGTTTTAGGAGGGGAAGTGGGGAATAGATCTAGCATGGAGACAGGCTGGGTAAGTTCTAAGGGGACGCTTGGGTTCTAGGCAAGGAAAGAGCTT
>NW_008607136.1:0-7160 GCF_000691845.1 Merops nubicus | reverse complement strand
AACGAGAACAAAAGGGACGAGAGCAGAAACGGGCGGGTGAAGTTCCTGAATGCACGAAAGCTCCCCGGGGTATGCTCGGTAGGGTGTCGATTGCGGCCGGGAGCTGTGCGGACCGGGCTTGTACAAGACGGGTTTCTAGAAGGCGTTCTGCGTGCGAGCGGCAGCATCTGGGTCACGGCAGAGCCCGGAGCCGCCGCGGGGCCAGGGCAGGACCGGCACTCGCTGGAGGTGGCCGAGAGCTGCCCCTGGGCTGCAGAAACGGGTCCTGGGCAGCACTTCGCCCCGAGTGCCTGTGGCAGCAAACAGGGGCGGTTAACCTGCCAGCCTGACCGGTGTTTCCCCAGCAAACAGAGGAGCTGGGAGGTAAACTAAAACAAAGGAGAATGAGAGTCACTGGTGTACTGTACCTGGGCGTGATGAACCCAGTGCAAACTGTGAACCAGGACACGTATGGTGGGACCCAGGAGATCTCTCACATTTGAACAGGATGGAAAGTGAGAAGGGTAAAAAGAGTTTCAGAAGAGCATGCTTAGAATAAGGCTTCTACACCTGTTTTGTCTTCTAAACAAATTGGTTTAATTAGCTGAGTAATATTTTTTATAAAAGCCCAAACATGGCACCTTTACTTGTGAGTCTAAACCTGGCTTATTTTGTAGCACAGGACACAACAGCTGAAGAATTCCAATATATTTGAAAGGAAGGCAGATCCCTCACACCATGTGGAAACCAAAAAATACTTACAATCAGAAAATTCTGGTTTTGCTTATGCCTTTGCTATAATGCAGTAACAAAATTTGCTTCATTGTAAAAATGCAACAATTTTCATTATATTGATAAACCAAGACCTTAGCCTGGCAAAGGTTTATCCATGTGCTTGTCTTAAATCACTGGGAAGGGGCAGGAGGACCACTCAGAACTGAACTGCAGGCAGCCTAGGTCTTCACAGGTTTGATTTTTACTACTCACATTCCTTCCCTCTCCCAGCCTACTGTTCAAAAACTTAAAAACTTCCTTTGCCAACAGATTCCCAGGGTATCGGAGTGCAGTGGTGGAGCTGCTGTGAGCTGGGTGCCAGCTGGAGACACCCTCTGCCTTGCAGCACCCATCGGAAACCATCCCTTCCGTCAGCAGCCTCAGTGAGCTGCAGGTTGCCTCTAGGGAAGGTGGGAGAACTGTGTTAATTACCATAACCATAAATGACATCCTGAGCAAAACCAGCTTTTAAAACCCAATACTTCCAAGATAGCCTGGAATTAAAATAGATTAATGTTCCTTTAAAGCCCAGCAAGCAGTGCGATGGACAGCTGGGACCATCTGCACTGAATGGTGAGTGGGAACTGAGCCCCTCGACCCTGCTGCTTTGCCACTTTCTTCATTACTGGGCAGGCCGTGCCTCCAGACAGTAAATGCACCAGAACCACGAATCATGCAGGAGGAATGGTGGGGAGGACGGGGCCAGGTCAAGACAATGTACACCCTGTGTACAGCTTGATGGGAGCCCAGTTCCAGGGTTTAGACACGCTGTGGTTCGCCTGATGTCCAGGGGCAGCTCTGGTGGGGACAGTGGGTGTTGTGCAGGAAAGCTGTGCAGAAATGCCCTGTTGGAGGAACCAGGCTCGCTGGGGCTGGTCAGTGGGATGTGTGAAAGTTGGAGGCTGTTCCGTGAAAAGAAGTTCAGTTTGTCTTGGTGTGAACTACTGCAGCTTTTGGCTGGTTTTGAGGAGAGGATTTTCTCAAAAAAGAGCGGATGCTGGCACAGCTCCCAGTTCCCAAGGAAGGGTTATCTCCAAGTGCAACTCAATCCCCCACCAGTGTGGGATTTGAGGATTCCAGCTCTCATTTTTCTTTCTCCTGCTTTGTGTATTAAAAACATATTTAAATTATTATGTGCTTGGTTTGGGCTGCTGATGTGCCCCGAGATTTCATCAGACAGCCCCTGCACTGAGCTCACACCGTGCTGTGCCAGGCAAGTCCCGGATGAGCGTGGGTCCGGGCGTGCTGACACCGGTCCTGGCCTTACCCCTGGGAAAGCTCTGCCAGCTCCACCGTGGCTCCCAAGGATGATCCTCACCCCTCCCGGTCTCTGAGAGATCTCCTATTCCAATCGCATGTTTTCCATTGTAAGCTGATAGGTTCTGGCATGCGTGGTGTCCCTTTGATTGGAATTCATTCAGAAGCTTCCATGAGCAGCAGAGCCTCAGCTGACACAGCCCTTCATCCCGGTGCGGGCTCGGGGGCACCCTGCAGTGGGACTGGCTGCTGGGGCTGGGGTCCCCCTCCTGGGGCTGGGGTCCCCATCCCGTGGCTGACAGCAGCCTGGGGAGCCGTTTCGGACGAGCTGTGGCAGCCCCCTGCACCCCGCTCTCTGGATGGAGGAAATGAGCAGACCTTGTTCACCTCCTCTGGAAGGCCCCTGGAGATCTAGAGATGCAGTCTGCAGGAACATGCAGTGCTGGCTTCTAGGCCTGGTGTGGAATAAGTTGTGCTTCTCCACTGCTGTCACCTGTCCTTTGTATGGCGGTTGTGGAATGTGCCACAGAGCTTGTGAATCTCCCATTAATGCAATTAATCCCCATCCCAAAAGTCCTCGTGACTGGATGGGCTGGATTCGGAGTCTGCAAACGTTCTGAGGCACAGAAATACGATGTCTGCTTTCTGAGTTACAGAACGTTATCTCAGCTGAAAGATCAGATTTAACAGGAATTGTCTTGCTCAGGGATTAGCAGAGAGGAATTTCATGTCTGTGTCCCACGCTGCAGATGGCATTAGCTGCACACACTCCTGAGAGGGGCTCTGTGTTTGTACATAGTCACGTCAGTCGTAGGACCGGGATGGGGCTGTCGAGGCTCTTCTACAATAAATCACTTACTATCTAGCTAGGGACTGGCGAGTTCATGGGGCAGATTTATCTTGTGCTTGGGGTTTGTGTGGCTGGTCACAGTCAAGTTAGCTGTAGTTGTAACTTTACTTTGCATGTTCTGGTCTTTCTTGAGGAGTTGAGGATATTTCTGGACTTTCTCTTGCTTTTTTTCTAGGAGGAAAAGTATTACAGTAGGTATTTAAACCAAAAAACACCACTCTGACTTGAACTTTTAAATGTTCTCCCTCCATATTTGTCACATATGCATCAAATTATTGAGTTTGATAAGAGTCTGAGTCCCTTCTTGCATTAATTTGGGTCCTGGCAGACAGTGTATCTTGCTATGAATATCTTGCAGGAATAGAACATTTGGTCTGAGTGAAGAATACAGCCAATTATTTTACTCTGTCTCACACCGGGTCCTATTCCTGTAACTGTGTCATGCTCGAAGAGGAGTCTGCTGTTTTCATTGCTGCTGTTTCTGAAGGAGCAGCTCTTAGGATTTGCAGTAGAGTAAGGCACAAATGAGAGACCTGAAAGGCCAATGCCACCACTCCCAGCCCCAGCAGGTGGAAGTGCACAGCTCCGTGTGTGTCTCTGCTGATAAAAGGGCCCCTTGGAGGGTGGCTTTACCCATGGCTGCTGCAGAAAGGGTTAGAAACTTGGGGGGTTATCAGAGAATCTTGTTCCCTGGCGTTGCAGAAGAGTATTTGACAGCAGATGTCCTGTCACATATAACCTGGGGAGAGAAGCAGCAGCCCCAGGCTTTGTCTGCTGGTTTGTTTCTAGAGGAGACTCCTGAAGATGCTGGTGGGTTCTTTAGACTCAGGGCTGCCCATAGTGAGGAGCATTAAAGACCAGAGCCTGCAGGGAAGCAGACCACTGGGCCGAAAGCTGACACTTTTAACCATCATCTTCAGTGGTCAGTGCATACACTGAGGCGTGTGGTGTCTCTTATCCCAGGGCTGGGAGTAAAAGTCTGAAGGCTGGAGTTCCTTTCCCTCTGTTTATTTCCTGGTTGTGGAGAATTGCTTTTCTAATTTGCCTTTACATGAAGCATATGTGATTGGGAAGCACAGAACAGCATCATCGTGATGGAAGGGAAGGCAGTTGAGGATGGAAGGTGGTTGAGTGATGTGAACCATGTCTTTTGTGGTTAACATCTGCTTAAGAGCTGTTCAAACTATAGGGAAAAAAAATCTTTGGTAAAGTTTCAGCATCCTTCCTCTTTCAGATAAATTGTGAGCCTGCAGTTAACATCCTCATATATGCCAAAAATACTCTGGAAAGACAAGAGGTGAAAAAGAGACTTGAAATTCTTGTGATGAAATGCAAGGACAAGAAAAGATTGCAGGCCCTCAGCATCCCTCCAGGGAAGGAAAGCAAGGTGCAGCCTCAGGCTGGAGAGTAGCACTGCATGGTTCAGAGAGCCCCCAAGAGTTCTGCCCAGCCACAGTTGCAGGCTTGTCGAAGATTAATCTAGTTAGTGACCCAAAGGAAAACACAGAAACAATATGATCAGCTCAGCAGTTCTAAAATAATTTTAGTCTCTATTATGTCATCCTCTTTAAATACCAATTGTTTGTTGCTGGTTCTGTTGCCTATCAGCACTATTATTAAGAGCTGCTATTTGCCATTTGTTCTTTCCTGTCCTCTTAGCAATAACTTCCTCTCTTCATGTACTTCTACCCAAGAGCTGGACATCTGTCTTCCTCCTCATCACGACAAACACACTCAGAGCTCTTCTTTCCACTTCCCTGTGCTCAGCTGACAGCCGTGGGGTGTTGCTGGGTTCTTCCTTCTCTCCCATCAGCATCACAAAGCTGCTGCAGTGCTGGGCAGCCAGACGTGGGATGGGCTGGGGACACGGGCAGCTCGGCCTCCAGGGCCTTGGTGGGACCTGAGTTCCAAGAACTCAATGAAAGTAGCTGCAAATAGGAAAGCCTGAGTTCCCAAAGTGGGTTAAAAAAGTTACTTATTTACCTGTGAAGTGGGGAGTGCCAAGTGAAATCTCCCTTATTTGTAGTCTCAAGTATTTGATTTTAAATGTAGTAAAATGCCAGTTCCTGCTGGAGGCTGTTGCTTGGGGCAGGTTGTCCTCCTGCTGTGTTAATCAGTGGTGGAAGATCATTGATTTATAAACTGTCGTGGTTTATCATGGTTGCAGTCCTGGGAATAAGGACATTGAGGAAGTTACTGACAAGGCATGGCTTACAAAGCCCTTTGCCTCCCAGAGTGGGAGATTTCCAGTGTAAGAAGACTGTATTTGACCTCTGCTGCTTTTACAAGCTGGTCATTGTTTGTTGTTTGTTGTTTTTTTTTCCTTCCCCTCACATTGAATGTTCCCTGATGATCATTAGAAAGAAAGAAGCTTTTGGACTTCGCATTTCAGTTTCCTGTGTTCAGGGAGACTGTGGTTGAAGCAAGCTTTGTTCTGGAGGAGGTTGTAGCCAGAGCTGCCTTGCTCGTGCCTGCATGGGGGGGTTGGTCTGGAGGTGAACCCCCACTGCTGGAGGAGGAGCACTGAACCTCACACCCCGAGCCCCCACCCTGGCACGGGGGTGCTCAGCCCTGGGCGTGCTCCTCGTGCTCCAACAGGCACCTGCGTGGGCTTGCTCAGGATTAGACTAAAACTTTTTCATGCCAATTTTTAGGGACTGCAAAAGTTTCAGGGATTGAGGCATCTGATTTTTAACTGGTTTATGGAGATAAATTTGAACATCTGCAAGTTATCATAATTCTAATTTGGCTTGTCTTGGAAGCCAAACAACCACTTGTATTGAAGAACCAAGTGTCTCAGATTAGACACCCAGAGCCCCT
Organism: Merops nubicus; assembly: GCF_000691845.1. Taxonomy (NCBI): domain Eukaryota; kingdom Metazoa; phylum Chordata; class Aves; order Coraciiformes; family Meropidae; genus Merops; species Merops nubicus. The sequence goes on along the minus strand of NW_008607136.1, from coordinate 1,480 downwards.
TGAAATGCTGACATGTTTGTGCAGCTTGAGCAGAGAGCAGCAGGTAGAAGAAGGGAGGATGCTGAGGAGCAAGCTCTGTGCCAGACCCGAAGTTCTGCAGCGAAAGCTGTTTCCCTGCACTCTGCTCTGCAGCACGACTGAGCACAGGGCTGATTCAACAACGGGTTTGGGATTTAGAGCTCACAAACCTGCCCAAGACAGAACATCTCCCGGTGCCCTGTGGTGGCCAGCTTACATAATGTCACTTGCATAACCCAGCAAGTACCGTCAGGGTCTCTCTCCATCCCAGGTTAAGGCTCTCTGGGGTTTTCTGCTGCATTCATGCTCTGTTTGAAATTGCACTTTAGTTTACCACAAATTCCAGTTCCTTCTAGATGAGGTGTGTGACCACAGAGCCAGCAAGGCTACAGAGGTGGTCCCTCCAGCCTTGAATTCCCATCACCTTGCAGTCCAAGCATCTGTTTGACTTCCAGCTCAATCTGCTGGGTTATTTGCAGAAACCTTTTTTCCCCTCTAGCAGCCCAGATAGTTCAGTCTTGAGCCTTGGCAGGGGTGGTGGCCTCTCTTCTGTTGGAGGTTGTTCCTTTTCTGGAGAATCTCAGAGAAGCCAGTCTGAACTCTGGAGAGCTGAGATCTTCTTGGCAAAGAGGAGAGAGCGGCTGTGAGACACTGGGGAAGAAACGTTTTGGGTGTTTTTTTGCCTCCAGAGTTCTCTCTCCAGTGCAAGTATTCTTAATTACCACAGGGTAATTACTAGTGGATGAAATCCAAGCCCCTGCAGACTGTTTGGTCACCAGTCAGTGACTTCACTTTGGGCTGGGTTTTGCTCACTCTTGAGTTCTGTAGAAGACTGAACAGGTCCCAGTGAAGAGCAGAAGATGCAGCAGAGGCTGCTGGTTTGCTTCATTTTTTAACTTGCACAACCCAAACTTTTAGCAGAGGTAAAAGCATCAGGATCCTTAAAACTCTCTTGCTGATGGTGGTATTCATGTTGCCAGGGGATGTGGAGGCTGAGTCCAGAGGGCAGGATTGGTCCCACCCCAAGCAGGTTGCTGACAGCAGACAGATGAATGTGTCCCCAGAGCCCCCGTCCCGTGCTGCGAGGGGCGGCTCAGCCCAGCCCTCAGTGCTGCCTGTGCCAGGAGCCTCAGAGCCCCACAGAGCCCCACAGAGCCCCAAAGAGCCCCACAGAATCCCACAGAACCCCACAGAGCCCCACAGAACCCCACAGTCACATACGAGGAGGTGTCTCCACAGAGGAAAACTTGTCCACTGCTGCTCCGGTGGCCGGAGCTCCCCAGGCTGGCACTGGTGCCAGGTTTGGCAGCACCAGCTCCTTTGTTCAGGAGGAAAAGAGCTGGAGCCCGAGCTCTGGGTCTGTTCTTGTCCAGGGGAGACGGGATCTGCCTGGGAGAAACGACCACACTGGTGCTCAACGCTGCCCGTGGCATTATAATGCCTGATGGAGCCCCGCGGGCGA
>NW_008607135.1:0-856 GCF_000691845.1 Merops nubicus | reverse complement strand
TCTGGAAGTTAGAAGGACCTCAGAATTATGTCCACTAAAGAATTACCTCTGTAATCTCTCAGCTGGAGCTTCTCAGATGCATGTTTGCCAGGAAGTACAGTTTCCTTTCTCAGTTGAGCTGGCAGCAGCTGTAGATCTGCAAGGAAGCAGGAAGAGAAGGCTGTGAACTGTCAGTGTATGGTGAATTCTCTCTAGTGCAAGTACTTAAGTTTGAGCAGTGTTTTAAGGGGGCTCTTCTGAGCTTCCTTCCTAACTTCTTGGAAGTTCTTTTAGCTGATTTGTTGTGGTTTTCTTTTCCTTCACTAGTCTTGTAGCATCCATGATTTTGCATACTCAACAGCTGGTATCTGCAATACATAATCTCTTTCAGCTGCTGAGAAGTTGGGTTTGGGACTTATCTGACCAAATGCTAAGGCTATTACCTTTAAATGTCTTACCTTTACAAGTCTTGAAGTAGAATTTTACCACAAAGCAAGAAACATTGGCTGAACAGGGAGCTTTTCCTGGAACTTAGGAGGAAGAGGAGAGTCTACAACCTTTGGAAGAAGGGGCAGGCTACTCGGGAGGAGTATAGGGATTTAGTCAGGTCATGTAGAAAGAACATTAGGGGGGCAAAAGCTCAGCTAGAACTCAGCCTGGCCACTGCTGCAAGAGCTAATAGAAAGTGTTTTTACAAATATATTAACAATTAAAAAAAAAATCAAATAGAGAGAATCTCCATCCTTTATTAGACACAAGGGGAAACATTGTCACCAAGGATGAGGAAAAGGCTGAGTGCCTCCTTTGCCTCAGCCTTCAGTAGTCAGTCCAATTATCCTCATGGCATTCAGTCCCCTGAGCTGGAAGAAAGGGATGG
>NW_008607134.1:0-1706 GCF_000691845.1 Merops nubicus | reverse complement strand
CCCCCCGGCCCCGCCCCGCCGTTACTACACGCACACGGTTGCCAGGCTGCGGAGCGACTCTTCTCCACCCCTCCGGGTGAAGCGGGTGGAGAAGCAGCGAGCGGAATTCGGGCTGCGGACAAGGGAACGTTCCCTCGGGACAAACGGGGTGACTCCAGGGGGTTGCTGCCAGGCGCCGAGCTGCACCAACGCTCCCAAAAAACGGCACCGATTTCTCGCCCTTAAATGTCCCCTCGTGTTTTCTGCAGGCACACACCCCTCGGGTACCTCTGCAGCAATTGAAATCCTCTCGGGAAGTGAAATTTCACCCCGCTAAAGGCCCCCCCACAGAAGTGAAGGAAACACCGAGCTTACATTTTTGGTCTTCTTGCTTTACAACCAGTCTCAGCCTTGGGAAGTCTGATGTCACCGCAGTACCAGCATGTGGGAGGACTATGGGAAGTGTAGTTTCTCCTCTCTTGTGCACCAGCTCTGAGGTCCAGGATCCAGCAGCACAACCCTGGGCCTGGGGAACCGTCTCCTGCCAGCAGAAGGCTCACGGGGGCGACCTGAAATGGTGCTTTAGGTTAGGTAGGAAACAATTCCTTGGTGGGTTTCACAGCCTCCCACACACTTCTCCTCCTCCTCCTCCTCCCCAGGTGAGGAGGCATTTCTAAGCAATTCTCTCCAGTGATCACATACTTCCCAAACCATTTCAGTTGTGATTAGGAAGCACGACCCAGAGAAGAAAGTTTTATCTCTATAACATACATATCACACACTATATATATAGAATGACATCATATTTAACAGCACCAGGAGTTTTTACGACAAGTCTCTTGCTCCTCGGGGGTTTTGGTATCTCCACATGAAAAAATAATTCACTGGAATGAAGGTTTTTTTGTCAGGGTGATGCTGAAAGCAATCGTGGGACTCTACCCCATCTGAGTCACTGGCACAGAGGGAGCAAATCCAGCCCTACACTTCCCACAGCAAGAGTTAAAAATAAAGGGTATTGTTTTTCAAGGCTCACTTTCATGCTCAAGTGCTGTTTCTGAGTTACCTTCTCCCCACTTTCACATATCAGGAACATTTTTATCACTCTTTGCACATTTGTCCTTAGTAAAGTCATTATTTTCCTGCAATTCTTTACCTTCACTCAGACAGATGATCCCTGACCCTTCCCTCACGTCACCATAGTCTGAATGCTCAAAAAAGGAAGAAATGTCATTTAAAAGAAGTTAAGAAACACAGAGACAATGCAGCAGAGCCATTTTTTTAAGAAAAGAAGTAAAAAACAGCTATAATACAACATACTTTAGTTGCTGGAAGTGTTGCCCATCGTCAGCCAACTATTACAAAGCCTTGAGATCAGAAAAATGAGAAAGCATAGAGCTCTAGCTCTAATTAAAACTAAAAATAGCATTAATTATTTCCACTAGCTTGAGAACAGTGTGCTACAGAAAAAGAAAAACCAAGCCAGCCCTTCCTGAAGGGCTCACAGTTGGCATAAAAGCAAAATATTAATAAAATATTATTTATCACAAAACGTGGCTTCAGCAAAGGTCAAATGCAGCTAAATTCCTCTGCTCTGAAAACGCTGGAGAGAAAAAATCCTGCTGGAATGCTGTCCCAGGGCAGGCTCTGAGGGATACGCTGGATTTGGGACTCCCAGCACTGCAGTTTTTTGATACCCCCTCAAGATTTCGTAGGTTTCAGGAATGCAT
>NW_008607133.1:8386-10999 GCF_000691845.1 Merops nubicus | reverse complement strand
CCGCCCCGCTGCAGCGCCCGGTGCAGCGCTGGAGTGGAACCCGAGCCCCGGGTCTGCTTCATCGGGCATTCTCTCCCTCTGTGCAAGATCTATTAGTAGACTTGCAGCTGCAAAGACAAGGGCATTGGACAGGAAATTAGCAATGGATTTGGAAAACTTAATACTTTAACAGGAGAAAAGAACCAAGGAACTACCTTACTCTGTGTGCATGAAGGGTATACTCGTTATGGACTGGAGCCTTGTTGGAAGAAATGGCAACAATCAATTCTAAATGCTACACGAAAAACTGTACAACAAATACATTATTTACTTGATACACTGAAAGTTATAAGCTCACATTACACTAGTTTCAATCAATTACAATCAGCTACGAATCCCACCCAAACCCCAGAAATGTACATAGGTTTGAAGACCTGGGCTGTCACAGCTGCTCCCCAGCAGCAGCTATACGTGCACTGCTAGTTCATAGACACAGGAGGCAAGCCCAAAACAACCAAGTCTGCAATGCTGCAGCAGTTTAATGTTAAACCAGAGCCTAAAGCCAGACCATGATTTTTTTCCCTCATCTCCTACACAGCCAGGTAAAGGATAAGCACAGACTGAGGAACAGTTTTAATTCAAGAACTGCATTTCATCACATTAATTGGACTTATCTTCCAAAAGAAGAAAAATTGCAGCCTTTATGATGAATTTATACTGCAGGAAAGTCCCTAAGACTTGCTCATCTGGAGATACCATATGCAGCATAAAAGCAGTAATTTACTTTACTTGTGACAGGGAGTTCTCCCTGCATGCATGCACACTGGAAGCATCCACTCCACACTGGGACCCAAAAATCACACTATCAATAGCATCAGACACCCAGCCACCAGATGCCAGCCAGTTAATTTAAGAATCCTTACAAGGGATTTAAGTCTTCATACCATATCTTATTTTTTACTATTCCACATATTTGCATGCAAAGTTGTCTTCAACTCTCCTCTTAGGTTAAAATTGTTTAATAAGATCAAGCAACCTTTAGAATAGTGGACTTACAATACAAAGACTTTCAGTATTTTTCTGACACATGCAGTTATGTAGAATAATATCAGGAAGACCTTGAGACTCGTAGATGCATTCCTATTTTAACCAATCATTACTCTAGCAGCCTACAAAGTCTAGCACACTGTTCTTTGCAATAGGTTATAGCTAGACTCCACCTTGTAAGGCTGTCAGATCTGTGTCACCAGAATAGCGGTGTATTTTAACTAGGAAATTCCTGTAAAGACCTGGCACATTCTCCTGCCCCCCATCCTTGCCAAGCACAGCCCAGCTTTGCTTCTAAGTTTTCAGAGATGCATTATTATAGCTTAGAAAGCAAATCTGAACAGCAGCAGGCATTTACTTACTAGGTAAAATTCTTAAATATACCCTCTCTCACATCACTCAGCAGAGGACCATTCTAGATTATTCATTACAAATAAAGAGACGATATCTTACATGTTAGCAGCAATTTCAAGGTAACTACCTTGCTAAGACTAATCTTGATGTCCAAGGAAAACTGGAACTAAATCCTATCCAAGTCTGCAGTAAGGTTGCTTATTTGAATGCGACCTTCAAAAGATTTTATCACAGGAAGGACTCAGTCTGGCCAGTTTAAGCATGGGAAGAGCAGCAGTTTAAAGCAACCCCTTAAAGTCAGAAATTATGCTAAACTGAAATACAGGCAAGTGCATACATATCTCTGCTCTTAACGGACTGAAATATCTGGTTTTTTTTTCAGAATTCCCTTCGAGTAGAAGAAAAACAGCTCAATAATTTGCTTCTGATCAGTAGCTAAGTGAAGAAGAGAAAGAACTCACTTTTAAGGTACTGCAGCACCCCCAAAAATAGCTTGCATCCATGTTGACTAAACATGGTTGCAAGGGTCATGATGTAAAGTGAATACTGTCAACATCCAGATAACAACTGTATCAAGAGATTATCCATGTGTGCAGGCATCCCAACACAGTACTGATTTGCAACACTGCAGTTACACGCCTGGTCTGAAGCCCTGCAAGCCTCTTAACCAGGGCTTGAATACAGATGCTGGAATGCAACTCTTATTGTTGCCGCTTCACCTTGGTCTTGGGGTGTCTTTACACAGATCTATATAAAATGCCCATTTTGTTACAATTATTCTGGTTTGGCCACAGGCACAGAGTGTTCAGGTAGATATCTCCATTTCCTAGCCCAATAAAGCAGTGCCTGTTTTTCCCCTTGGTCTTTATTAATACAAAGACCATGCAACCAACAAAGAGAGGAATCATGGCAGGCAGCATTAAAGAGACTATTATAATAACAGGACCGAGTTACACAAAAGCCTTTCCAAGTCACTACCAAGCTATGACTATGCTATGACACCAAGTTCATTCCCGCTTAAAGAAAACACACAGCTCATCTCACAATTGAGTCCAGCAAATGGAAAAGCAGCTGCTTGGTTGTGCAGTAATGCATCTGTACAACTGCAGTCTGCTAGTCACCTGTGAAAGTGGTTCTAAGTGGATGGATGACACTGTCATCTGTTTGTATTAAATTCACACATACCGAAGCACTGGAAATAATCTGCAAGTATAGAAGCTAAGGGTTGTCTCT
>NW_008607133.1:4893-8355 GCF_000691845.1 Merops nubicus | reverse complement strand
TGCTGAACCATACTCTTCACAAGGTCAGCTAGTTTAGGATATGATGCATGAAAACAGTCCACAGAGTGCTGTGCCCCTACAGTCATTAGGTGAGTCACCTCTACCCAGACTTCCTCATGGAGGAAGGAGATAAACTGGTATTTTCCCCTACAGGATTCCTTATAGATCCTAATGGGGATCAGAGAAAAACAGAGACAATGTAATGGTGGGAAAACTGCCAATACCCCAGCATGCATTAACTTTCCAGTACAAGCACCACAAAACCAAAAATCTGTGTTAACAAGCACCTGTAACATTGCTTAGTTTGTGTTCATACTGCTACAATGTCAGAAAATGCAACTCATGGCTCTACCAGGGCATAGAGACCCCTAACATGATACTGTGCCTCTGCGCCTCCAGTTCTTCACTATTTGGAAGCTTGAATTTCTGTCCTGGATGCAATGTCAGCTTCAGTGACACTGATCAACACACAAGTTCCAAGCAGTTTGGTCCCCACACTGCCAATGAGAACAGTCATCCTTTTAGAGCAGTAAGGAACTTGCACAACAGGCATCTTTGAAGATTAAGAGGCTGAGCACATTAGTAAAACAACTTCAAGCACTGCTGATAGAATGAATACTCTGCCTCTTAGAGCTGGGTTACTCCATTCACTCTTGCACTCTGAACTAACCAAAGTGAAAGTGTTCTTTAGGTTCAGAGAAGCGGTGCAGCAACTGTGGCCATGTTTAGTAAGTTTCTTACCTCTTCTTGTCTTAAAGGCTTCTGACATTGTATTCTACAGAGGGTGTGCACCTTTGATATTAACAGCATTGTAGAATTGCAGTTTACCTGCCCTTTTAGATTCTAATAGTAGCCTTGCACCCTGCTTCCTTCCTAGGGTGCAACCCACCAGCTCTGCCATGTTATTGCAGAATCCTGTCACACAGGTACCTGTCCCATGTCAACAGTGATGAAGCAGATAAGCATAAGACATGCTGCCTCCCTTCTCTAACCAGTAGTGTCACTTCTCTTCAGCAGAACAGACAGCAGGTGCCTCAGGCTGAAAAGCATTGCACGCTCCCATAATGGGGGCATGCAGCACCACTCTGATGTGAGGTTTCTCCTAAGAGGCGAGGTCCCCGTCTGCCACAATCACCCTAAACTCTAGCACAAAAGGTTTACTATTTAGATAAAGCAGGCCAATGTAATACAGTTATTAAAATTGCCTCACTGTTTTGCAGACAGCACACAGAGGCATCATAGTTATATAGACTTTTATGAGGAAAAACAAAAAAACATGATCCCATTTTCCATATTACTCAGTGTACAGCAGAATATATTTTTTATTTCAGCAAAATAGTGTTACCTGCAGCGGAAGTCAGAAGATACTGAAAAAAGTGAAATACAGCTAAAAACACTTCTTCTGTAGGGACACTTAGCCAGAGCTCTCCAAGTACTTTCAGGAAGCCTCCAGGTCTAGTATTAATGCCCAGAAGATGCACTAAAGACAGAATATACACTGCTCTTAAACTAGCAAGGACTTGCTAGAAAACCTGACAGAAATTTTCTACACGCGGAAGGAATGAGTTAATACCATTAATCAGTTCTACTGTGCTAAGAGTTTGTCGTTGTGGTGCTAACTGTCTAGTTGCCTAGTTGTTTGGGGTTAATTACAACACCATTTCTCACACTAGTCAGTTAGGCTCATACCAGAAAAACTACACTTGGGCAATAGCATGGTTTCAGTTACCTCAGTGGATAACCCTCAGCTGTATAACCCACAAGGAAGTTGCCAAGTAACATTGATCTGGCAAATTCCAATAAATACTAATTTAGCCATAAGCACACTACAGAGTTGCAGGATTGAACTCTTCACCTCTCATGACATGTTCCCCAGCGAAGTTTCCTCCCCTCATCCCTCCCTAACCATTGAGCTGTCAGAGCTAGCCCAGGAGTCTTGTAAACATGTAACAAGACATTGCAGACAGACAGCCCATGACCTGGCCCCCCAGAAGACCGATCTCATTAGATCATGCTGTCTTCAGTTTTCCCAGTGAACTGGATGCCTGGGATAAATTAAAAGCCCAAATACTGTTTAGTTTGGCTTAGATTCTACCAGCAGAACCAACTGCCTCTATCCATGCAATTACATTTCCTGTTCCTAAACTGAAGTTACTGTCTCACGTTCACACCTCCACTTGAGGAAATGTTAGCCACCGTTGTACTCTCATTTGATGGAGGTAGGCAACTAATAAACCCCTACTCTGAGTTTACTCTTAACCACCAAGTTCCACCTCTCCAGGAGCACTAGGAATCATCTCCCTGTAGCTTCTGAAAATACCCCCACTATTTTAAGCACTTAACTGGAGGGTTCACAGGTGTATACCGTGAGTCACTAAGCTCCCTCAATCAGGCACACTGCACAAGTGCCAAACACTGAACCTTCTCCCCTCCTTTCAATCAATGCATTTGCATCACACAAAGCAATAATAGTGACATTTAGTACTTCAGATAATTACTAGTTATCCGTAACTCAGCTGCTGTGTTAAGTTGCCTTTAAACAGCTTTCTTGACTCAAGTTTCCTCCTGCAGGAAGAATGAAAACCATACCCAAGCACCCAGCACATACAAGAAGGTATCTTTCTGCTGGACTGAGAACAGATGCTTTCAATTCAAAAAAAGGCATGTGGTTTTCCAGTCTACTGTGCCCATATACTTCATATCACAGCCAAAAGCAGTATTTCCACCTTTAAATGGAAATGGGATCATTACACCAATGCAGGGTCACACACAATTTCAGTATCCCTTCTGCAAGTGTGAAGCTAATAACACTACAAAGCTGTGGAGAGTTCCCCATACAGGAGAAGTGTTATCCTCAGTCTCCCCCGTGGAGACTTCTCTGCATACCAGTATAAAAGCATTTGCAGACAAGCACGTGCTCTCCAAGCACGTAGCCTCCAGAGTGCTGTAGAAGGAAGGGTGGCACAACATAACATGCCTGTTGATAGCTCTGGGCTTGGGTGGCAGCCTGTTAACTCAGAGGCACTTGTCTTGAACACTGAGAAGAGAGGACACATTTAGTTCAGGACACTTCCCTTTATGACCTAGCAAGTGACAGGTCACATGAAAATACAGAACCAACACAAAATTCAAGCTACATATTTATCCTTATGTACTCTTCAAGACATTTCCTCTCTTCACCTGGCACATTACCAGAATAAAAAACTACTATTCTGATACGCAGCCAGCTCATCTCACTGCTCTCATGCCTTTCCTGGGGAACCAGCACACAGGATGCTTCTGTACAGTAATGCATGCAGCACGGGAACCAAACAGGAGCTGTGGGAGGTCTGTGTGTAGCTGCAGGGGTCATAGCCTCCCTGGGATCACAGAGATGAACTGGGATAGCTCAGACAGCAGGGCTACAGGCTCTTCAGGACAGACAGGCCAGGAAAGCAAGGCAGGAGAGTTGTTCTTCCCACA
>NW_008607133.1:0-4862 GCF_000691845.1 Merops nubicus | reverse complement strand
AGGAATGCATGAAGCTCTACCTAGGGATGGATGATAAGACAGTTTATGGGTCAGGATTAGCACAGTCAGCAGGAGGGCTGGACTAGACAGTCTCCAGAAGCATCTTCCAGCCACGGCAACTCTACAAATCAAGTCTGTGCCCCAGCAATAGTTACTACAAATCTTATCTCACAGTCTCTGGAAATGGAATACCTATCTGATAACATGCACAAGGAGTACAGCAGAGCTAAAAAAAAAAGTCAAAAAACTACAACTTACATCAAGTCCTTCACAACTAACAGTCAGAAATCTTAACTAATATTTACAAGAGTACAGCAGAAGGCATGTTCATCCATGATGGTTATTATTAGGAGACAGTTGTGAATACCTAAGGAAAGAAATTGGACAAGATAACTGCTCCATCCCTGTCTTATCAACTAAAGGAAGATAAAGACTGACTGTATCACCACTGGTCAGCCTACTTATGTCTAATAATTTTAAAATTTTTCCTTCTGTAATAGCTTCAAACCATAAAAGGAACTTTGATTTTAGTTTGCCTTTACAACAAAAAGTAAATTCTCAATGAGACTGCAGAATTGTATAAAAAAATTAAGTTGCTCCCTAAAATGTGTTTTGAAAAGTAAAAAATAGAATGAGAAATAGCACCAGTTTCAAGCACACATTCCTGTATTTGGGAAGATCATTTTCTAAAATTGCTTGTTTAGTTTCTTTTATGATATGGTATTGACAAGCAGAAAGTTGCCATACAAGCCAGTCAGTGAGACTTCTTTGTGAATACACTAAAAAGAATTCCTTATGCACCCAAAATGGGATCCCACAGTAAGCCAAGAACACTAAACAGCAGAAGAGTACCACTATGGGAAACCACAGCAGCAGTTCAGTGGGAAGGCTGTATCAGAGATCACTACATACCTCAGAATTAGTTCATTCTAATCAGGGAGCAGCTTTCCTAACTAGCAAAAACACCTCTTTCCTGGAAAGCTGAGGTAACTGGTATGCAGCTTGATCTAAAAACACTTCACTTGTTAAATGTCTGCTTTAGAGTGCAGCCCAAGACAGTGCCCTGCTGAGCAGGGTAGCACCGACCTTACAAACCAACTCCTTTTTTCTTAAATAAAAAAAAAAAAGCCACTTTAGTTAGAGTTCTGCACCATGGTGTCCAGAGTTCAGGTAGCTTCTGCAATTAAAGTGCTTTGTCGTGTTTTGAGTGTAATCCTGATCAGCAGCGCTCTACAATAGTCTTATCTGTAAGGTGGGGTTGGTTTTTGAAACTTGTGATTTAAGTCACTAGCTTGCAAAAACACTGTCATCAATATTAAAACTAAATTGGAATCATTCCTGAACATGTCCATCCACATGAACAAAACCATGTCCTAAGCTGGGGCTGGGTCTAGAGTCTCCAGTACTCTTCTGAAGAGTGGCCTTTTCACTACAGATAAAGGTACATACAGGAAGCACTAGAAACCAGAGAAATCATAGCACCTACATAACCCAGCATGCCCTCAGCTTTCCAGTCCTTTGGCTTCAGATTAGTTCTGCCACACTGCAAATTTAAGAACAGCATATTAAAAACTCTAGTTTCATTACCCTCTTAGTGGAATAAAATATTTCATACTAGTCACACCAACTGACAGCAACACTAATTCACAAAGTAACAGTTGACAGGATTAAGGCTTTAACAAATGCTTATAATCCCATGACTGATTTTTCAGTCTTTGACTTGTGATCCTGCAAAGATTCCTCATTGAGGACTGCAGTTCTATTAAGTCCCCTATTCCTGTGTTCAGCCATTATTTGCTCCTTTCTCAAGCACTTCAGCAAGCATTAGGAAGGCTATGGGCTCAGAGTCCTGTAGAAAGCAGCTGGGAGTGACTGCTCTAAGCAAGCACTTTGTCACTGTAAAGATTGAGCAGCTACTCACACAGCAGCCTAAATAGCATTCTCACATTACATGACTTCGTGACTCTCATTTTGACAGGTCTTGAAAAAATACATTTGCACATCTCAAGAACAAGAGACAAAACAGATCCTCTAATAGTGTTATTAAAGCAGTATTTGGAAGAACATGAAGAGACAAAGCAGGAGTTCTATAGACTATCTTGCTTAAGTGACATGACAACTTGATATTTCTGGGGCAGGCACAGATGAAAGTTGCTTAGTCCTGTTTAACGGGCTAAAAGAAGCTACCAACAAGACGATTGCTCTGTGGCAGCTATTAACATTTTAAATATCTGCTCCACAGCCTCTATCTAGAGGCAGGTATCAATTATATCATAGAAACAAAAGCTGCAAAATCGGTTATTGTCACTAGAAGAACAAAACAGCCAAGCTTGTCTGCTGCTCCGTGCAATGGAACCTTATCACCACTGCTCAGTGGTGGTGCAGAACAGTTCCCAGAGACACGGGCGTGGAAGGTGAATGAACCGAGAAAACCTGAAGGACTGAAGGCTTTTATTAGCAGGATAGTAATTCCAAGTCAAGACAGAGTTTGAGGACAGAGTTTCTGTTCCACCTGGTTGATAATTAGAATCAGCACCTTTCATAAGCAGACCATGCAAAAGTTACTTGAAGTCAGGCACAGAGGGTATGAAAAGCAGCAAGCACCCAAGTTTATCTACTACTGTGGCCTCCATGGCCACTGTCTTTCACTCAATCCCCCAAAGACCACTACTCCCATCCCAAGTTGTTTGCTTCACCCACTGCTTTAGATTGCGTATCAGGAAGAATTTCTCTACTGAAAGAGTGGTAAGGGTTTGGAGCAGGCTGCCCAGGGAGGTGGTGGAATCACCATCTCTGGAGGTGTTCAAAAACATGCCAATGCAGCACTCCGGAACATGGTTTAGTGGTCATGGTAATGTTGGGTTAGACAGCTGGACTCAATCTTAGAGGTCTTTTCCAACCTTAATGATTCTACTGACCTTAGGCACAATTTGTGTTGATACCACTATGCACTTGCATTCCCATGAGTGCTTAGTGCCTGCACAGCTGTTGTGAGAAACAGGCTCCTTCAGTACCACTTCTAAGAGAGGCCATTAATTCAGATGAATTAATGGTGTAATAGAGAGCAATTCACTTAGTCACATGGAGTTTGAATCTAGTTAATATGAAATTATCAAATTAAGTTTGAAATGCAAGTATCCACTGGATGGAAAGTGAACAGAGTTTACAAAGCAACAGGACAAGAACAAACTCTGAACCAGATTCCCAAAACATGACCGTAGGGCTTGTTCTGCTACATCACTTGGCCACTTCTGCTCTGTCCACAGGGCAGTACTGTTCCTTGTGAAGCTGGGACCCTCAGCACTCCCCATAGAAGCAAGCCATGTTATCCAGGATTTTGTGAAAAAACAGCTGGTGCTTAAACAGTTAAGTTGCAGCTGAAGAAACTTCAAGCCTGAAAGAGGCATTACATCACAAAACCTATAGATCAGCCAGGAGTCCAGTGTACATGTCCGAGTGGTCTGGGAAGTGTCCTACCGTTACTGCCTTGATTTGACCAAAATGTCTCAATGGCTCTTCTACCCAGATACCCAATACTAGTGCACTGACTATTAGAGACAAGCCTGAGAGTTTTAAAAAGTGACTGAGAAAGGGTATTGTCTGGTCAAATTAAGCTTACAGTTAAGAGTTTTTGTAAAACATTCCAGCTAAAACTTTAAACTACACATTCTTTTGCAGCATATACATAACACCAGTGAAAACAGGTCAGTTTCACTTTTCTCCAGGCACACAAAACAGAACCAAGTTGACCCACCCTAAAAGAAGTGTACAACAATTTACTACTAAAAAGCTAACACAGAAAACTTACTCACAGGAGTAGTAAGTTTCAAGAGCTTCTCTATTCCTTAAATAAAATCTTCAATACAGGAAGTAAATGCAAAAACTTTTACCATGGTCAACTGATATCGTCTGATCATAAGCAAAAAAGTTCAGTATACAGGGGCCCAAGTGACTAAAGCAGTACACAAAACTTAACAAGTCTGCTGTAAGTTAAGAATCTGTAAAAATTCTATTACCAGGTAAGACTGAGCTGTTGCTATTAAATTCTCCACAATAAAGTTATTTTCAACCTTCAAGCATACAACTTGCAAGAACCACACGCCTGACTGTTAGTTCCATGTCTCAGCTTTGGTAACTTTGGGAGGGGAAGGACAGAGTTTAAGGTGTCTGAAAAGACAGCTTTTCCTGAAAATCATAGCTCTGAGGATGTCCTTGAACAGACAGGCACTTCCCTCCCTCTCACAAGAGAAACAAGGATTTCGGAACTACAGAAGTAAAGTTTGGACAGTTCCACAAACAAAAAGGTACCCAGTCAGCAGACAAGCTTTGAGAAAGGCTGGTCCCAGAGCAGATGTTGTCTCCCTGCTCTCCTTCCCCCATGAAAAGAGCCGGGGGCAGTCAAGAACCGATTCAACAGGACTCCAGCAAAACGATCGAGTCTGGCCTCCAGCAGCTGTGCAGGAAGCGCGACTGGGCTGTCTCACCACCTCCCTCCCTGCCCTTCTCCAAGTAAGGTCACACTCGGGCACCACCTTTCTCCTCCTACAAGATCTACCCCGGTGGGGCTGCAGGGATAGTAGACAGCAGCACAGAGAAAACCCGGCCAGATAAAACAAGATCCCTCAGAAACTTCTGGTTCAGCCGAGAGCGACAGCACCTCAAACTCTCCCCTTATCTCGCCCAGACGAAACGCTATCACTTATCCCAGGGCAGCCAGGGGAAGACAGAGAAGCCCGCAGAGAAATTCGCCACAGAAAGTAAGGCTCAAGGCCAGCTCCTCCTCGCCCTCCCCCTCCCCCGAGCACCACTTGTAGCTACACGCCACGGCAGCCGCCCAGCTCCCGTGACTCCACCTCGGCCCC
>NW_008607132.1:551-794 GCF_000691845.1 Merops nubicus | reverse complement strand
TTAGGAATACCATTACCTAAGACCAAGTGTCATGACCTGGTACCCTCTGACTGGCCAACATCATCCTGAGTGCCGGAACTTGCTGAGTCCACACCAGAACTACAATTCCCATCATTCCCATCATTCCTTTGAGAGAATTTCCTGCAGCACCATCTCAAGACTGGTGATTTGGGACTATTGAACTGTTGAACTGGGTTTTTTCCCCTTTTTTTTTTTTTTTTTTTTTTTTTTTTTTTCCTTTTT
>NW_008607132.1:0-221 GCF_000691845.1 Merops nubicus | reverse complement strand
TGATAATCAATCCCCAATGTAGTAATATGGACACCAGAAGGAAAGCAGAGCTTTGAAATATTAAAGAACAAGATAACTACAGCACCAGCTTTAGCCCTTCCAGACCAGGAAAAAAAAATACCAAACAAAACACACAAAAATTTGTTATATGTGGATGTTAGGGTTATGCTAAAGGAGTTCTAGTACAGGAGTACGGGGGCAGTTGGGAGACCAGTGGCTTA
>NW_008607131.1:438-900 GCF_000691845.1 Merops nubicus | reverse complement strand
TTAAAGGAAAAAACAGACAAACAAACAAGCCCGCATCTGATTGCTTGTCATGAGGACTGACAGCGTGTGGCCAACCAAGCAGAGTTAAACCCAAGAAGGCAAAGTCCCCAGACCGGCCTGCTTGGCTTCTGCCTGTACTGTTCCATGTTAGTTTCTTCTCTCCTTGAAACCCCTCCGGAGGGAGCTGAAGGCCCGGCCCGTGTGTGCACCGGCTAGACAAACAAACAAGCCCGCATCTGATTGCTTGTCATGAGGACTGACAGCGTGTGGCCAACCAAGCAGAGTTAAACCCAAGAAGGCAAAGTCCCCAGACCGGCCTGCTTGGCTTCTGCCTGTACTGTTCCATGTTAGTTTCTTCTCTCCTTGAAACCCCTCCGGAGGGAGCTGAAGGCCCGGCCCGTGTGTGCACCGGCTCCCCTGGGCCCTGCTGCTGCTGAGGCGGCTGCCGCTGAGGGGGAGGAC
>NW_008607131.1:0-215 GCF_000691845.1 Merops nubicus | reverse complement strand
CAGGTAGCAATTCACAAATCTTTTGCTTGGAGAACAAACTGCCTTCATAAGATTCATGATTCATAAGACTGTCAATGGATGATGTCTCCTTTGCTCTCTAAGGAAATCAGAAAGTTAAATTGTAGCTTAGGAAGCTGGGCTTTTTCCTCAAGCTGTAATGGCCAAGTGTTTCTCCATTGAAATCCTTGGTTAATTCATAGAATCATAGAATCATA
>NW_008607130.1:0-3254 GCF_000691845.1 Merops nubicus | reverse complement strand
TTTATTTATATTTTATTATTAACATGTATTGTAGTTCAGTGAGTGGAAGTGGAAAGCAAGATGATCACAAAGCAGTTGTAACTACATCAGTAAAGACAGAAATGAAAATACTTTGTTGTTACAGGCAATCTATTCTTCTGATTTGCTGTAAAATTTCACTCAGTGGCCTTAATTAGTCCCTAATTATTAAACTGTGTTTCCTCTAACAAAAAGCATGACCATGGTTGGGTATAGTAACAGATTTCAATAAAACCACTGAAGTATTTATGGAAAAGAACTTACTGGTGATGAGTTTTTCAGGATAGCTGGAAAAAGGGGTTGTGCCTGTGGCTGCTGCTTTGGTGCTTGCTGGTTTGCTGTGTTCTGAGGCAGCTGGATCTGCTGAAGAGGCTGGTGGTTAACCTTTGGCAGGGGCTGTGGCTGCATTTTCTCAGGGACATCAGGAGAAGACAGAGGTTCTGGCTTGGATACAGCCTCCAGTTTAGGTAAAGCTGGCTTTGGCTCTGTTGGCTGAACTGGTTTAGCAGGAGTCTGCTTCTCCAGATACTGGGGAGGAGGTCCTAAAACTTGCCCAACTTGAAAGTAAGGGTACTTCAAAGCCTGGAGAAGATACAACATACTGATTTAGCCTCAAAAAGTAGACTTTGGTAACATTACCAAGGACCTAAGCAGGTCTGTGAAACATTTGAGCAAGGTCTGCAGCCCAGATGGATGCATGAGGAGATCCTGTGTAAACTGGGTGTATTGGTGACTGTCAGTTCTGTGTTTTAATTGTATCATATCATTAAGATATGATAAGATTAAGATGGACCCACTCATATACATTAGAGCAGTCGTGTCCTTTCTTTCCCTCCTTTACTTCCAGGTTTTCTGGAGCCTGTATCTTGAGGTGCATTTTACAATCAACAACTCTGTATTCATGGAGTAACAAATTTCAATCTTAAATCTTATATAAAAAAAATCTTAAATCTTGACCACATTTTATTACATTTCCACTGCTAAACTATGTTTTGGCAACTTGACAAACAGCTTTTAAGCTTTTCTATCAGGTTCAGCCCTACACCCAGCACTGCCAGGTCCCCACTGACCCAAATCCCTCAGCACCACATCTCTGTTTCTCCTTCTGGATCCTGCTCTTTGCTAGTTCTCAAAAAAAGATGTTTTGTCTTTGTACACAAACTCTCCCTTTTGGCTGTGGGTTACACAACTGCTGCAGCTGCTTCCTTGAGAAGACACTTGGCTGAAAGGTGGTTATTTGCTTTCAGAAACTGTATCCCCCTTTTATACCTTCTGAACAGGACTGCATTAGGCATGAATACTGAAAGAAATAAACCAGCAGAATGTAAAACAGCTTTGGTATTTGAAATATGTTTTTTAAAATCAACTTGAAGAAAAACTGTGACCTTTGTGACCTATTGGGATGTTCTTCACAAAGTTCTTTGCTGTCACTCAGCACAGTTTAAGTCACATCTCCAAGTAACAAGAATCCTTAGCATCCCATCTGCAGCTTCACAAAAGGCAAAGCTTAATTTTCAATAAGAACAGATGGGAGAGGACAAAGAAGGGGACAGAAGTGACATAGTTACAATTCAGGAAACTTGCAGCTCAGATGACAAAGAAGGGGACAGAAGTGACATAGCTACTTTTCTCTACCTTGTACAGAGAAAGCTTTAGAATATGCCAATACAGAAGAGAATGTTGCAGAAATAACTGAGAGTTTCTGATGTCTGCTGAGCCAGGTTTAGAACTTTCCCTCCTCACTACTCAGCCTCATTCCCACCAAAGTGTTCAAAATGAGGAGACATTTCCTGGCCAGCAGGACAATCAATTGCTTTCTGTATCTATAATTCTTTAACAATACAAGAAAAAAAACCATTGATTTTCTGCTTAACCCTCCCAGTGCTCAGACCTGACTTGCTGTAGGCCTCTTCTTTGGGTTCCAGTTCAGCATATCACTCATAAGCTGTATGGCTTCAGTGCTTGCATTTGGGATGAGGGTTTTTAGGCTGATGGGGACACACTGTGGGAAGCGGAAGTTCATGGCAGCAGCGAGGTGATAGCCCTCTGGCCAGTCACTCTGTTCCAAAGGAAAGAGAAATGAGCACCAAAAAAAGAACAGGCACTGTGTATCTTGGAGGGATTCAGAGCAGGTTGAAGTTTGAGGCAGCCTGAGTCCTGCTTGGTCTGCACAGCTCCTTCCTGAATGGTGGAAAAGAGGCGTTCCTGCTCTCCAGGGGAAATATTCCACCAGCAGCCCCCAGTGGAATCTCAAAGTGAAGACAATGAAGAGATTGGATGATATTGTCTTCAAAGCTTGGAACACAGCTACAGGAGTGAACTGGACTGATTTGGTTGAATTTAGTCTTATACCATGTTAGCTATCACTCATCTCTTTAGGACCAAGTTTCAGCTCTGTTAGCACAGTCTAGAGTAAGCAAAGAACTCAAATATAATTATAAATCACATCTGGTTAAAATGAGTCTCAAGATTTCAAGTGACTTCCTAGTCCACCTCAGAGAATAATTTTTTGTTGTTTAAATTAATGGAGACAGCCTCTTTCCTCCTCTACTGCATCTCCCTTCTTTATTGGGGTAGGAGCAATTCTGTTTGCCAGAGGCAGTGAGAAAGGAATGACTTAGAATGAAGTAGCAAGGGTTGAACTGGTCAAGTACAGGGATATTGTGAAAATAATACAAGTGAAAAATAAAAACTATATTTCAATTTATTAAAAAAAAAAATCACTGGGATTTAAAATGCCATTGCCAGCCTTCAGCTAAGGAAAATGCTTTTTATTAGACTTTCTTTCTTGGATAGTTCTGGGCATAATTCCTGTGATTCCTTATTGCAGGATAATGGAATAAATGAAATGTCTGAAAAAAAAATTACTCTCTGTAGAACTACCTGCAAAGCTGAGCTACTAAAATAACTGTTTTTCAGAAGGCAGAGTACTTCACTTGTAGCAAATGCATCACCTCATGATAATTCCTACTGTAATATTTAAGTATTCTCCTTCCACACTGATCTCCCTGAAGAACACCTCAGCTTTGTAAGCTGATAAAATTCCCCAATTAATTACAGCTTCCTGATCCTGGAGGGCTGACAGAGTGTCTCCTGCTCATACTACATGTTATTTCTGCTCTGCAACTGCCACACCAAGAGGTGTTTTGTGCATCACAGCAATTTGCACTTGGTCCTCCAAGACTCTCTTCACCTCCACAAGGTATCAGCTGTAGCTCTCCCCCCTCTGACCTTTT